>NW_024377011.1:0-5645 GCF_016835505.1 Polypterus senegalus | reverse complement strand
TTAGCTTCCAGGACAAAATACAAAGCTTTGACTATCAGTATGAAAATAAGGAATTTGAAGTTACCTCAATATTTACTGCAAGATTTCTTGTTAAGACAAACCTTATTTCTAGTTTGACCTGAAAGAAATTATTAGCAACAGATATACAACAAATTCAAGCTTCAGAAACCTGATTCATTCCTGATTAATTTAGAATGATGACATTGTTTTGGGTTCATGACTCAACTGGAGACTAGAGACTACAGTATACTAATTGGAGACTGAGATGTACTGTCGTCATCCTGGAGAATTTTGTGTTCTGTGGTGTGAGAGTAAAGTAAAAGACAAATTTTGTTCCTAAAAACATTGTTTTTTGATTGTCGCTAAGGAGTCATGCAGGTACTTTAAAACTTTTTTTCCATTTAGAAGAGTTGTTTTACTTTTATTTTCACCCATCCAGGAGCAAAAGTGTTTGGAAAAGTGTTTGAAAAGTTTACTTGTTACTTGTACTTACTTGAACTTGTTCTTGTTATTTGTATTCAAATCTAGTGTTTGTGAAGCAAGGCAGTAAGCTGTAGCTGAAGCCAGCAACTCTGTAAGTAAATGATCAGAGTTGTAGCAACAATAATTTAAAAGTAATATTGATTCCTTAGTGGCATAAAGAGTGGTGTCCCTATGGAGTCAGTGCTAGGGTTCCTGCTATTTTTAATATAAATAAATGATTTGGATAGGAATATAAATAACAAGCCAAATAAGTTTACAGGTGGATTGTCGGGTAATCTAGAATCTGTTTAATCATTACAGGGGGACTTGGACAGAATACAGGCTTGGGCAACTGGACAGATTTACGCAGATGAAATTTAATGTAAGTAAATGTAAAGTACTACATGTAGGAAGTAAAAATGTTAGGTTTGAATACACAATGGGAGGCCTGAAAATTAAAAGTACACCTCATGAGAAGGATTTAGGAGTTGTAGTGGACATGTCATTATTGACTTACAGAGTTCAGAAGCAATTATAAAGCAAAATTATATAGTGTGTTGTGTACAAGTCAAAGGAAGTTATACTCAAGCTTTATAATGCATTGGTTAGACTTCACTTGGAGTACTTTGTGCAGTTTTGGTCACCAGTCTACAAAAAGGACATACTATACCAGTGCTAGAAAAAGTCCAGAGAAGAGTGAATTGGGTGATTCCAGGATGGCAGGGAATTAGTTATGGGAAAAGATTAAAAGAGCTGAGTCTTTTCAGTTTTAGTAAATGAAGAATAACAGAAGATTTGTTTGAAGAGTTTAAAATTATGAAGGGAATTAGTACAGTGGATTGAGACTGTTCCTTTAAAATTCAACAAGAACATGGAGACACAGTTGGAAACATATTAAAGGTAAACTTTAATTAAAGGTAAATATTAGGAAGTTTTTCTTCACTCAGAGAACCATAGTAAATGGAACAAATTACCAAGTAGTGTGGCAGACAGCAGAACTTTAGGGATCTACAAAACTAGAATTGATTCTATTTAAGAAGAATTAAGTGGATGGGACTGGCGAGCTTTGTTGGACCAAATGGCCTGCTCTCGTCTAGATTGTTCAAATGTTATAATGCCAATTAAGTATCTCCAACATGTTTGTAGATAAGTACTCTTCAACCAAACTCCTTCCACACACTGCACCGGCTCCTTCCATGACCAGGTGCTAACACAATGATTCTGCTACAAGGTGTCTCCTTTCTCTCATGTCTACTAACTTCAAAATTTGAATTTCAGTTTCTAAAGATATTGCTTTATGCTTTTGTGACATACCAAGCAGATTATATTTATTACTTTCTACAAAATATTAATATAACTACAGTATGAGTAAAATAACTAAACACTCAAGTATAATAACTTTTGTTTTCTACCACATACAATATCAATGCCAGACAATGAGTTACCACAGCAGATGTGCCACAGCCCATTGTTACTGATTTCACTGTAAATGAGCCTTATTCTCAGATGATTTGTTAACCAAGCAATTACTGTATTGTCTTCAAAGCTTTTTGATTGTAGTCATCCTCAGTTTATTTCCAGCTTTTTAAAATATCTTTGTTTTGCTAGGGATTAACATAAAATTAACTTCCTTGTATTATCCAGGGGCCAACAGGCAGAATGATAAATGTAGCCATGATTTAAAAAATATATTTGAGATATATTTAAGAATTCTAATCCAACCACGTCCTTTCAAGTGCTGGAACAAATTAATATCCAAAATATTTGTGTTTTTTTCATTTGAGTGAATGGCTGTAAGTGATCTCTGTTATTCAAAAATAATTAATATAATTAAGAGCTTTCATTCTGCCAAATAATGTATTTCTATTGTACACTCTATTTGGTTAAAAGTATCAATAGAAATCTGGGACAAATTAAAAACTATCCATATCATTTCCAACTACTATCTTTCATGCAATCAGATTGAACTAGAAATTGCAGAATTAAGTTTCCACCACAGGCATTATCCACTTCATTTACAGAACCTTACAATACTATGAAGCAAGTGGGGGACCAGTCAGTTTAACCTTTCCTGTACATTTCTATACATATCTGTCCTATTTTATGATTCAAGCTGCTATTTTTGAATTGTTTCTCCCTTACTGTTTGTTTAAGCAGTTATGTCTAACTTTGTTTTTGACTTTCTGTGTCATATTGAATTGGACACTCCAGAGGTTTGTTTTCCTGGGATGCTGCTGGAATGGAGTTTTTGTTTTCCTCCTCTTTGTCCTATTGGCATAGTTCAACAGTTAATTAATGAGCAGTGTGGCAGACAGCCAGGATCTTGCCCCACCAGGACGCCTGGAACCGGAAGGACTGGGAGAGGGGCAATATATTCCCCTGGACGCAAGAGGGCAGCCTCCTTGAATTCCATCAGGGCAGCTGGGACGCTCATCCCTGTGGGGGTCCATGGCACCACCAGGGAGCCTGGATAATTCCTGAGCCATAGATTGTAGGCTTTGCACACCAGGAAGTGCTGCCGGAAGATCATTAGGGAGCACCTGGAGCACATCTGGGTGGACCATAAAGGGCAGCCTCACTCCATTCGAGGAGCCGAGTCGGGTGGATGAGGATATGAGAATGGAGCTTGTGTGGAGTGGAGTGGGTGGAAGCTGTAATAGACTGAGGAGAAATGACTGTGAGCTGTGTTTAGGCTAAATTGCTAACTTTGTTTGTGCTGTGTAGTGTTGTGAGAAATAAACGTGCTTCTTTGGACATCTGGCTGTCTCTGTGTCTGTCTGTGTCCAGGCATCTTTCACAGCAGATATCAGTGAGCCCCATTTATGTTAATCAGTTTCAAACTACTTTGTTTTCCTGTCTGTTAAACAAGTCAGTGTCTTTATGGTGAAGTCATTATGTAATTTGCAATTGATAAAGTTTTTATTTGCACTTTACCAGAGATTTGTCAGCCTTCCGGGCTTGCACTCAGTGAAGAGCATCATATAAATACTAGCAAAATACCCGCGCTTCGCAGTGGAGAAGTAGTGTGTTAAAGAAGTAATGAAAAAGAAAAGGAAACATTTTAATAATAACGTAACATGATTGACAATGTAATTGTTTTGTCATTGTCATGAGTGTTGCTGGCATATATATATATACTGCTCAAAAGAATTAAAGGAACACTTTTTAATCAGAGTATAGCATAACGTCAATGAAACTTATGGGATATTAATCTGGTCAGTTAAGTAGCAGAGGGGGTTGTTAATCAGTTTCAGCTGTTGTGGTGTTAATGAAATTAACAACAGATGCACTAGAGGGGCAACAATGGATGACCCCAAAACAGGAATGGTTTAACAGGTGGAGGCCACAGACATTTTTCCCTCCTCATCTTTTCTGACTGTTTCTTCACTAGTTTTGCATTTGGCTACAGTCAGTGTCACTACTGGTAGCATGAGGCATACCTGGACCCTACAGAGGTTGCACAGGTAGTCCAACTTCCAGGATGGCACATCAATATGTCATTGCCAGAAGGTTTGCTGTGTCTCCTGACAGTCTCAAGGGCATGGAGGAGATTCTAGGAGACAAGCAGTTACTCTAGGAGAGCTGGAGCGGCCATAGAAGGTCCATAACCCATCAGCAGGACCAGATCTGCTCCTTTGGGCAAGGAGGAACAGGATGAGCACTCGCCAGAGCCCTACAAAATGACCTCCAGCAGCCACTGGTGTGAATGTCTCTGACCAAACAACCAGAAAGACTTCATGAGGGTGACTCAAGGGCCCCATGTCCTCTAATGGGCCCTGAGCTCACTGCCCAGCACATGAGCTCGATTGGCATTCGCCATAGAATACCAGAATTGGAGATGCACCACTGGTGCCCTGTGCTTTTACAGATGAGAGCAGGTTCACCCTGAGCACGTGACAGAAGTGAAAGGGTCTGGAGAAGCCATGGAGAACATTATGCTGCCTGTAACATCATTCAGCATGAGCAGTTTGGTGGTGGGTTAATGATTGTCTGGGTAGGCATATCCATGGAGGTCACACAGACAGGCTTGACAAAGGCACCTTGGCTGCCATTAGGTATTGGGATGAAATCCTTGGACCCATTGTCAGACCCTATGCTGGTACAGTGGCTCCTGGTGCACGCACAATTCCTGGCCTCATGTGGTGAGAGTATGCAGGCAGTTCCTGGAGGATGAAGGAATTGATACCATTGACTGGCCAGGCACACTTTCCGACCTAAATCCAATAGAACACCTCTGGGACATTATGTTTTGGTCCATCCAATGCCACCAGGTTGCACCTCAGACTGTCCAGGAGCTCAGTGATGCCCTGGTCCAGATCTGGGAGGAGATCCCCACAACACCATCTGTCATCTCATTAGAAGCATGCACCCGATGTTGTCAGGCATGTATACAAGAACACAGGGCCATACAAAGTGCTGCGTCAATTTTGAGTTGCTGCAATTCAATTTTGGCAAAATGGACTAGCCTGCCACATAATTTTTTCACTCTGATTTTTGGGGTGTCTTTGAATTCAGGGCTCTGTAGGTTGATCATTTTTATTTCCATCAAACGATGTGGCATCCTTTCGTTCCTAACACATTACCCAGTCTATATCAGTATAGATATCCAGGAGGATTTCTTTTTCCATTGAGATCTGATGGTTTTCAAAGTGTTCCTTTAATTTTTGAGCAGTTTATATATATATATACTGTATATATATATACACATACATACTCATATATAATGCACACATACATACACTTATATCTATCTATCTATATATATAATCTAAATATTTATCTATATCTATATATATCTATCTATATCTCTATATATCTATACATATCTCATATAGACACAGACATATACATACACACATACATACATACACACACATATATACAGACAAATACATATATATACATACACACATATATTTAAACATATATATACATATACATGCATATCTACATATATACATATACACACACACACTATATATATATATATATATATATATATATATATATATATATTGTAATAACTCCAATAGGAGACAGCACAAAGGTTTGGGGTTTTCCAGCCCGTATATTGTAGACGATCCACAATAATCAAAAAGAAAAGCAGGTCAAACATAAACTAAACAGTTCAAATGCGAGATGCTGAAGCATGGCGCGGGGCCATTTTATGAGGGAGCTGAAGT
>NW_024377010.1:0-32100 GCF_016835505.1 Polypterus senegalus | reverse complement strand
TGAGTCTTAACTTCTATGTTGTGAAACCACTTGAAAAACATCAGCGACATAGTTCTCTACAGAAATGAACTGTTTTGAACAGTTTCCTGGTGGAAAACAAGACGTCACACATGTGTACACAAAGTTATTTTCAGGCCCTGAAACGCGTTATGGTGAAATAAAATTACCTTCAACTCTAACGCTGTGTAAAGTCAAAGTACTCTGGTAAAAGCAGTTCTAAATGATGAAATCCCCAGTACCCTTATGGTTAAGAACTGTTTGATGGTCTCCCACTGTTTTTCAAAGTGCAATTCAACATCTCAAACTCAACGTTTGAAATTCCTATTGAGTTGCATTGGGCTAAAACTGAAGTTGAGTTAAATTTAATGAGTCTTAACTTCTATGTTGTGAAACCACTTGAAACACATCTGCGACATAGTTTTTTACAGAAATGAACTGTTTTGAACAGTTTCCTGTTGGAAAACAAGGCGTCACACATGTGTACACAAAGTTATTTTCAGGCCCTGAAACGCGTTATGGTGAATTAAGATTACCTTCAACTCTAACGCTGTGTAAAGTCAAAGTACTCTGGTAAAAGCAGTTCTAAATGATGAAATCCCCAGTACCCTTATGGTTAAGAACTGTTTGGATGGTTTCCCAACTTTTTCAAAGTGCACTTCAAATCTTAAACTCACCTTTTGAAATCCCCATTAACTTGCAATGGACAAAACTGAAGTTGAGTGAAACTCAATGAGTCTTAACTTCTATGTTGTGAAACCACTTGAAACACATCTGCGACATAGTTTTTTACAGAAACGAACTGTTTTGAACAGTTTCCTGGTGGAAAACAAGGCGTCACACATGTGTACACAAAGTGAATTTCAGGCCCTGAAACGCGTTATGGTGAAATAAGGTTACCTTCAACTCTAACGCAGTGTAAAGTCAAAATATTATGGTGAAAACAGTTCTAAATGATAAAATCCCCAGTACCCTTATGGTTAAGAAGTGTTTGGATGGTTTCCCAACTGTTTTTCATAGTGCACTTGACATCTTAAACTCACTTTTTGAAATCCCCATTAACTTGCAATGGACAAAAACTGAAGTTGAGTGAAACTCAATCAGTCTTAACTTCTATGTTGTGAAACCACTTGAAACACATTTGTGACATAGTTTTTTACTGAAATGAACTGTTTTGAACAGTTTCCTGGTGGAAAACAAGCCGTCACACATGTGTACACAAAGAGAATTTCAGGCCCTGAAACGCATTATGGTGAAATAAGGTTACCTTCAACTCTAACGCTGTGTAAAGTCAAAATACTATCGTAAAACAGTTCTAAATTATGAAATCCCCAGTACCCTTATGGTTAAGAACTGTTTGGATGGTTTCCCAACTGTTTTTCAAAGTGCACTTCACATCTTAAACTCACTTTTGAAATCCCCATTAACTTGCAATGGACAAAAACTGAAATTGAGTGAAACTCAATGAGTCTTAACTTCTATGTTGTGAAACCACTTGAAAAACATCAGCGACATAGTTCTCTACAGAAATGAACTGTTTTGAACAGTTTCCTGGTGGAAAACAAGGCGTCACACATGTGTACACAAAGTTATTTTCAGGCCCTGAAACGCGTTATGGTGAAATAAGATTACCTTCAACTCTAACGCTGTGTAAAGTCAAAGTACTCTGGTAAAAGCAGTTCTAAATGATGAAACCCCCAGTACCCTTATGGTTAAGAACTGTTTGGATGGTTTCCCAACTGTTTTTCAAAGTGCACTTCAAATCTTAAACTCACCTTTTGAAATCCCCATTAACTTGCAATGGACAAAACTGAAGTTGAGTGAAACTCAATGAGTCTTAACTTCTATGTTGTGAAACCACTTGAAACACATCTGCGACATAGTTTTTTACAGAAATGAACTGTTTTGAACAGTTTCCTGGTGGAAAACAAGGCGTCACACATGTGTACACAAAGTTATTTTCAGGCCCTGAAACGCGTTATGGTGAATTCAGGTTACCTTCAACTCTAACGCTGTGTAAAGTCAAAGTACTCTGGTAAAAGCAGTTCTAAATGATGAAATCCCCAGTACCCTTATGGTTAAGAACTGTTTGGATGGTTTCCCAACATTTTTTTCAAACTGCACTTCAAATCTTAAACTCACCTTTTGAAATCCCCATTAACTTGCAATGGACAAAACTGAAGTTGAGTGAAACTCAATGAGTCTTAACTTCTATGTTGTGAAACCACTTGAAACACATCTGCGACATAGTTTTTTACAGAAACGAACTGTTTTGAACAGTTTCCTGGTGGAAAACAAGGCGTCACACATGTGTACACAAAGTGAATTTCAGGCCCTGAAACGCGTTATGGTGAAATAAGGTTACCTTCAACTCTAACGCAGTGTAAAGTCAAAATATTATGGTGAAAACAGTTCTAAATGATAAAATCCCCAGTACCCTTATGGTTAAGAACTGTTTGATGGTGTCCCCACTGTTTTTCAAAGTGCAATTCAACATCTCAAACTCACCTTTTGAAATTCCTATTGAGTTGCATTGGGCAAAAACTGAAGTTGAGTTAAATTTAATGAGTCTTAACTTCTATGTTGTGAAACCACTTAAAACACATCTGCGACATGGTTTTTTACAGAAATGAACTGTTTTGAACAGTTTCCTGGTGGAAAACAAGGCGTCACACATGTGTACACAAAGTTATTTTCAGGCCCTGAAACGCGTTATGGTGAAATAAAATTACCTTCAACTCTAACGATGTGTAAAGTCAAAGTACTCTGGTAAAAGCAGTTCTAAATGATGAAATCCCCAGTACCCTTATGGTTAAGAACTGTTTGGATGGTTTCCCCACTGTTTTTCAAGGTGCAATTCAACATCTCAAACTCAACGTTTGAAATTCCTATTGAGTTGCATTGGGCAAAAACTGAAGTTGAGTTAAATTTAATGAGTCTTAATTTCTATGTTGTGAAACCACTTGAAACACATCTGCGACATAGTTTTTTACAGAAATGAACTGTTTTGAACAGTTTCCTGGTGGAAAACAAGGCGTCACACATGTGTACACAAAGTTATTTTCAGGCCCTGAAACGTTATGGTGAAATAAGGTTACCTTCAACTCTAACGCTGTGTAAAGTCAAAATACTCTGGTAAAAGCAGTTCTAAATGATGAAATCCCCAGTACCCTTATGGTTAAGAACTGTTTGGATTTTTTCCCCACTGTTTTTCAAAGTGCAATTCAACATCTCAAACTCACCTTTTGAAATTCCTATTGAGTTGCATTGGGCAAGAACTGAAGTTGAGTTAAATTTAATGAGTCTTAACTTCTATGTTGTGAAACCACTTAAAACACATCTGCGACATAGTTTTTTACAGAAATGAACTGTTTTGAACAGTTTCCTGGTGGAAAACAAGCCGTCACACATGTGTACACAAAGTTGTTTTCAGGTCTTGAAAAGTGTTATGATGAATTCAGGTTAACTTCAACTCTAACTCTGTGGAAAGTCAAAATACTCTGGTAAAGGCAGTTCTAAATGATGAAACCCCCAGTACCCTTATGGTTAAGAACTGTTTGGATGGTTTCCCAACTGTTTTTCAAAGTGCACTTCAAATCTTAAACTCACCTTTTGAAATCCCCATTAACTTGCAATGGACAAAACTGACGTTGAGTGAAACTCAATGAGTCTTAACTTCTATGTTGTGAAACCACTTGAAACACATCTGCGACATAGTTTTTTACAGAAATGAACTGTTTTGAACAGTTTCCTGGTGGAAAACAAGGCGTCACACATGTGTACACAAAGTGAATTTCAGGCCCTGAAACGCGTTATGGTGAAATAAGGTTACCTTCAACTCTAACGCAGTGTAAAGTCAAAATATTATGGTGAAAACAGTTCTAAATGATAAAATCCCCAGTACCCTTATGGTTAAGAACTGTTTGGATGGTTTCCCAACTGTTTTTCATAGTGCACTTGACATCTTAAACTCACTTTTTGAAATCCCCATTAACTTGCAATGGACAAAAACTGAAGTTGAGTGAAACTCAATGAGTCTTAACTTCTATGTTGTGAAACCACTTGAAACACTTTTGTGACATAGTTTTTACTGAAATGAACTGTTTTGAACAGTTTCCTGGTGGAAAACAAGCCGTCACACATGTGTACACAAAGAGAATTTCAGGCCCTGAAACGCGTTATGGTGAAATAAGGTTACCTTCAACTCTAACGCTGTGTAAAGTCAAAATACTATCATAAAAACAGTTCTAAATTATGAAATCCCCAGTACCCTTATGGTTAAGAACTGTTTGGATGGTTTCCCAACTGTTTTTCAAAGTGCACTTCACATCTTAAACTCACTTTTTGAAATCCCTATTAACTTGCAATGGACAAAAACTGAAATTGAGTGAAACTCAATGAGTCTTAACTTCTATGTTGTGAAACCACTTGAAACACATCTGTGACATAGTTTTTTACAGAAATGAACTGTTTTGAACAGTTTCCTGGTGGAAAACAAGCCGTCACACATGTGTACACAAAGTTGTTTTCAGTACTTGAAAAGTGTTATGATGAATTCAGGTTACCTTCAACTCTAACTCTGTGGAAAGTCAAAATACTCTGGTAAAGGCAGTTCTAAATGATGAAACCCTCAGTACTCTTATGGTTAAGAACTGTTTGGATGGTTTCACAACTGTTTTTCAAAGTGCACTTCAACATCTCAAACTCACTTTTTGAAATCCCCTTTGACTTGCATTTGGCCAAATCTAAAGTTGAGTGAAACTCAATGAGTCTTAACTTCTATGTTGTGAAACCACTTGAAAAACATCAGCGACATAGTTTTTTACAGAAATGAACTGTTTTGAACAGTTTCCTGGTGGAAAACAAGGCGTCACACATGTGTACACAAAGTTATTTTCAGGCCCTGAAACGCGTTATGGTGAAATAAGGTTACCTTCAACTCTAACGCAGTGTAAAGTCAAAATATTATGGTGAAAACAGTTCTAAATTATGAAATCCCCAGTACCCTTATGGTTAAGAACTGTTTGGATGGTTTCCCAACTGTTTTTCAAAGTGCACTTCGCATCTTAAACTCACTTTTTGAAATTCCTATTGAGTTGCATTGGGCAAGAACTGAAGTTGAGTGAAACTCAATGAGTCTTAACTTCTATGTTGTGAAACCACTTGAAACACATCTGTGACATAGTTTTTTACAGAAATGAACTGTTTTGAACAGTTTCCTGGTGGAAAACAAGCCGTCACACATGTGTACACAAAGTTGTTTTCAGGTCTTGAAATGTGTTATGATGAATTCAGGTTACCTTCAACTCTAACTCTGTGGAAAGTCAAAATACTCTGGTAAAAGCAGTTCTAAATGATGAAATCCCCAGTACCCTTATGGTTAAGAACTGTTTGGATGGTTTCCCAACTGTTTTTCAAAGTGCACTTCAAATCTTAAACTCACCTTTTGAAATCCCCATTAACTTGCAATGGACAAAACTGAAGTTGAGTGAAACTCAATGAGTCTTAACTTCTATGTTGTGAAACCACTTGAAACACATCTGCGACATAGTTTTTACAGAAATGAACTGTTTTGAACAGTTTCCTGGTGGAAAACAAGGCGTCACACATGTGTACACAAAGTGAATTTCAGGCCCTGAAACGCGTTATGGTGAAATAAGGTTACCTTCAACTCTAACGCAGTGTAAAGTCAAAATATTATGGTGAAAACAGTTCTAAATGATAAAATCCCCAGTATCCTTATGGTTAAGAACTGTTTGGATAGTTTCCCAACTGTTTTTCATAGTGCACTTCACATCTTAAACTCACTTTTTGAAATCCCCATTAAGTTGCAATGGACAAAACTGAAGTTGAGTGAAACTCAATGAGTCTTAACTTCTATGTTGTGAAACCACTTGAAACACATCTGTGACATAGTTTTTTACAGAAATGAACTGTTTTGAACAGTTTCCTGGTGGAAAACAAGCCGTCACACATGTGTACACAAAGTTGTTTTCAGGTCTTGAAAAGTGTTATGATGAATTCAGGTTACCTTCAACTCTAACTCTGTGGAAAGTCAAAATACTCTGGTAAAGGCAGTTCTAAATGATGAAACCCCCAGTACCCTTATGGTTAAGAACTGTTTGGATGGTTTCACAACTGTTTTTCAAAGTGCACTTCAACATCTCAAACTCACTTTTTGAAATCCCCTTTGACTTGCATTGGGCCAAATCTAAAGTTGAGTGAAACTCAATGAGTCTTAACTTCTATGTTGTGAAACCACTTGAAAACATCAGCGACATAGTTTTTTACAGAAATGAACTGTTTTGAACAGTTTCCTGGTGGAAAACAAGGCGTCACACATGTGTACACAAAGTTATTTTCAGGCCCTGAAACGCGTTATGGTGAAATAAGATTACCTTCAACTCTAACGATGTGTAAAGTCAAAGTACTCTGGTAAAAGCAGTTCTAAATGATGAAATCCCCAGTACCCTTATGGTTAAGAACTGTTTGGATGGTTTCCCCACTGTTTTTCAAGGTGCAATTCAACATCTCAAACTCAACGTTTGAAATTCCTATTGAGTTGCATTGGGCAAAAACTGAAGTTGAGTTAAATTTAATGAGTCTTAATTTCTATGTTGTGAAACCACTTGAAACACATCTGCGACATAGTTTTTTACAGAAATGAACTGTTTTGAACAGTTTCCTGGTGGAAAACAAGCCGTCACACATGTGTACACAAAGTTGTTTTCAGGTCTTGAAAAGTGTTATGATGAATTCAGGTTAACTTCAACTCTAACTCTGTGGAAAGTCAAAATACTCTGGTAAAGGCAGTTCTAAATGATGAAACCCCAGTACCCTTATGGTTAAGAACTGTTTGGATGGTTTCCCAACTGTTTTTCAAAGTGCACTTCAACATCTCAAACTCACTTTTTGAAATCCCCTTTGACTTGCATTGGGCCAAATCTAAAGTTGAGTGAAACTCAATGAGTCTTAACTTCTATGTTGTGAAACCACTTGAAAAACATCAGCGACATAGTTTTTTACAGAAATGAACTGTTTTGAACAGTTTCCTGTTGGAAAACAAGGCGTCACACATGTGTACACAAAGTTATTTTCAGGCCCTGAAACGCGTTATGGTGAAATAAGATTACCTTCAACTCTAACGCTGTGTAAAGTCAAAGTACTCTGGTAAAAGCAGTTCTAAATGATGAAATCCCCAGTACCCTTATGGTTAAGAACTGTTTGGATGGTTTCCCAACTGTTTTTCAAAGTGCAATTCAAATCTTAAACACACCTTATGAAATCCCCATTAACTTGCAATGTACAAAACTGAAGTTGAGTGAAACTCAATGAGTCTTAACTTCTATGTTGTGAAACCACTTGAAACACATCTGCGACATAGTTTTTACAGAAATGAACTGTTTTGAACAGTTTCCTGGTGGAAAACAAGGCGTCACACATGTGTACACAAAGTGAATTTCAGGCCCTGAAACGCGTTATGGTGAAATAAGGTTACCTTCAACTCTAACGCAGTGTAAAGTCAAAATATTATGGTGAAAACAGTTCTAAATGATAAAATCCCCAGTACCCTTATGGTTAAGAACTGTTTGGATGGTTTCCCAACTGTTTTTCATAGTGCACTTGACATCTTAAACTCACTTTTTGAAATCCCCATTAACTTGCAATGGACAAAAACTGAAGTTGAGTGAAACTCAATGAGTCTTAACTTCTATGTTGTGAAACCACTTGAAACACATCTGTGACATAGTTTTTTACAGAAATGAACTGTTTTGAACAGTTTCCTGGTGGAAAACAAGGCGTCACACATGTGTACACAAAGTTATTTTCAGGCCCTGAAACGCGTTATGGTGAAATAAGATTACCTTCAACTCTAACGATGTGTAAAGTCAAAGTACTCTGGTAAAAGCAGTTCTAAATGATGAAATCCCCAGTACCCTTATGGTTAAGAACTGTTTCGATGGTGTCCCCACTGTTTTTCAAAGTGCAATTCAACATCTCAAACTCACCTTTTGAAATTCCTATTGAGTTGCATTGGGCAAAAACTGAAGTTGAGTTAAATTTAATGAGTCTTAACTTCTATGTTGTGAAACCACTTAAAACACATCTGCGACATAGTTTTTTACAGAAATGAACTGTTTTGAACAGTTTCCTGGTGGAAAACAAGGCGTCACACATGTGTACACAAAGTTATTTTCAGGCCCTGAAGCGCGTTATGGTGAAATAAGATTACCTTCAACTCTAACGATGTGTAAAGTCAAAGTAGTCTGGTAAAAGCAGTTCTAAATGATGAAATCCCCATTACCCTTATGGTTAAGAACTGTTTGGATGGTTTCCCACTGTTTTTCAAGGTGCAATTCAACATCTCAAACTCAACGTTTGAAATTCCTATTGAGTTGCATTGGGCAAAAACTGAAGTTGAGTTAAATTTAATGAGTCTTAATTTCTATGTTGTGAAACCACTTGAAACACATCTGCGACATAGTTTTTTACAGAAATGAACTGTTTTGAACAGTTTCCAGGTGGAAAACAAGGCGTCACACATGTGTACACAAAGTTATTTTCAGGCCCTGAAACGCGTTATGGTGAAATAAGGTTACCTTCAACTCTAACGCTGTGTAAAGTCAAAATACTCTGGTAAAAGCAGTTCTAAATGATGAAATCCCCAGTACCCTTATGGTTAAGAACTGTTTGGATGGTTTCCCCACTGTTTTTCAAAGTGCAATTCAACATCTCAAACTCACCTTTTGAAATTCCTATTGAGTTGCATTGGGCAAGAACTGAAGTTGAGTTAAATTTAATGAGTCTTAACTTCTATGTTGTGAAACCACTTAAAACACATCTGCGACATAGTTTTTTACAGAAATGAACTGTTTTGAACAGTTTCCTGGTGGAAAACAAGCCGTCACACATGTGTACACAAAGTTGTTTTCAGGTCTTGAAAAGTGTTATGATGAATTCAGGTTAACTTCAACTCTAACTCTGTGGAAAGTCAAAATACTCTGGTAAAGGCAGTTCTAAATGATGAAACCCCCAGTACCCTTATGGTTAAGAACTGTTTGGATGGTTTCCCAACTGTTTTTTCAAAGTGCACTTCAACATCTCAAACTCACTTTTTGAAATCCCCTTTGACTTGCATTGGGCCAAATCTAAAGTTGAGTGAAACTCAATGAGTCTTAACTTCTATGTTGTGAAACCACTTGAAAAACATCAGCGACATAGTTTTTTACAGAAATGAACTGTTTTGAACAGTTTCCTGGTGGAAAACAAGACGTCACACATGTGTACACAAAGTTATTTTCAGGCCCTGAAACGCGTTATGGTGAAATAAGATTACCTTCAACTCTAACGATGTGTAAAGTCAAAGTACTCTGGTAAAAGCAGTTCTAAATGATGAAATCCCCAGTACCCTTATGGTTAAGAACTGTTTGGATGGTTTCCCAACTGTTTTTCAAAGTGCACTTCACATCTTAAACTCACCTTTTGAAATCCCCATTAACTTGCAATGGACAAAACTGAAGTTGAGTGAAACTCAATGAGTCTTAACTTCTATGTTATGAAACCATTTGAAACACATCTGTGACATAGTTTTTTACAGAAATAAACTGTTTTGAACAGTATCCTGGTGGAAAACAAGCCGTCACACATGTGTACACAAAGTGATTTTCAGCCCTTGAAACGCGTTATGGTGATTTCAGGTTACCTTGAACTGTAACTCTTTGGAAAGTCAAAAAACTCTGGTAAAAGCAGTTCTAAATGATGAAATCCCCAGTACCCTTATGGTTAAGAACTGTTTGGATGGTTTCCCCACTGTTTTTCAAAGTGCAATTCAACATCTCAAACTCAACGTTTGAAATTCCTATTGAGTTGCATTTGGCAAAAACTGAAGTTGAGTTAAATTTAATGAGTCTTAACTTCTATGTTGTGAAACCACTTGAAACACATCTGCGACATAGTTTTTACAGAAATGAACTGTTTTGAACAGTTTCCTGGTGGAAAACAAGGCGTCACACATGTGTACACAAAGTTATTTTCAGGCCCTGAAACGCGTTATGGTGAAATAAGGTTACCTTCAACTCTAACGCTGTGTAAAGTCAAAATACTCTGGTAAAAGCAGTTCTAAATGATGAAATCCCCAGTACCCTTATGGTTAAGAACTGTTTCGATGGTTTCCCAACTGTTTTTGAAAGTGCACTTCAAATCTTAAACTCACCTTTTGAAATCCCCATTAACTTGCAATGGACAAAACTGAAGTTGAGTGAAACTCAATGAGTCTTAACTTCTATGTTGTGAAACCACTTGAAACACATCTGCGACATAGTTTTTTACAGAAATGAACTGTTTTGAACAGTTTCCTGGTGGAAAACAAGGCGTCACACATGTGTACACAAAGTGAATTTCAGGCCCTGAAGCGCGTATGGTGAAATAAGGTTACCTTCAACTCTAACGCAGTGTAAAGTGAAAATATTATGGTGAAAACAGTTCTAAATTATGAAATCCCCAGTACCCTTATGGTTAAGAACTGTTTGGATGGTTTCCCAACTGTTTTTCAAAGTGCACTTCGCATCTTAAACTCACTTTTTCAAATCCCTATTAACTTGCAATGGACAAAAACTGAAGTTGAGTGAAACTCAATGAGTCTTAACTTCTATGTTGTGAAACCACTTGAAACACATCTGTTTTGAAATTCCTATTGAGTTGAAACACATCTGTTTTGAAATTCCTATTGAGTTGCATTGGGCAAGAACTGAAGTTGAGTGAAACTCAATGAGTCTTAACTTCTATGTTGTGAAACCACTTGAAACACATCTGTGACATAGTTTTTTACAGAAATGAACTGTTTTGAACAGTTTCCTGGTGGAAAACAAGGCGTCACACATGTGTACACAAAGTTATTTTCAGGCCCTGAAACGCGTTATGGTGAAATAAGGTTACCTTCAACTCTAACGCTGTGTAAAGTCAAAATACTCTGGTAAAAGCAGTTCTAAATGATGAAATCCCCAGTACCCTTATGGTTAAGAACTGTTTCGATGGTTTCCCAACTGTTTTTGAAAGTGCACTTCAAATCTTAAACTCACCTTTTGAAATCCCCATTAACTTGCAATGGACAAAACTGAAGTTGAGTGAAACTCAATGAGTCTTAACTTCTATGTTGTGAAACCACTTGAAACACATCTGCGACATAGTTTTTTACAGAAATGAACTGTTTTGAACAGTTTCCTGGTGGAAAACAAGGCGTCACACATGTGTACACAAAGTGAATTTCAGGCCCTGAAACGCGTTATGGTGAAATAAGGTTACCTTCAACTCTAACGCAGTGTAAAGTGAAAATATTATGGTGAAAACAGTTCTAAATTATGAAATCCCCAGTACCCTTATGGTTAAGAACTGTTTGGATGGTTTCCCAACTGTTTTTCAAAGTGCACTTCGCATCTTAAACTCACTTTTTGAAATTCCTATTGAGTTGCATTGGGCAAGAACTGAAGTTGAGTGAAACTCAATGAGTCTTAACTTCTATGTTGTGAAACCACTTGAAACACATCTGTGACATAGTTTTTTACAGAAATGAACTGTTTTGAACAGTTTCCTGGTGGAAAACAAGCCGTCACACATGTGTACACAAAGTTGTTTTCAGGTCTTGAAATGTGTTATGATGAATTCAGGTTACCTTCAACTCTAACTCTGTGGAAAGTCAAAATACTCTGGTAAAAGCAGTTCTAAATGATGAAATCCCCAGTACCCTTATGGTTAAGAACTGTTTGGATGGTTTCCCAACTGTTTTTCAAAGTGCACTTCAAATCTTAAACTCACCTTTTGAAATCCCCATTAACTTGCAATGGACAAAACTGAAGTTGAGTGAAACTCAATGAGTCTTAACTTCTATGTTGTGAAACCACTTGAAACACATCTGCGACATAGTTTTTTACAGAAATGAACTGTTTTGAACAGTTTCCTGGTGGAAAACAAGGCGTCACACATGTGTACACAAAGTGAATTTCAGGCCCTGAAACGCGTTATGGTGAAATAAGGTTACCTTCAACTCTAACGCAGTGTAAAGTCAAAATATTATGGTGAAAACAGTTCTAAATGATAAAATCCCCAGTATCCTTATGGTTAAGAACTGTTTGGATGGTTTCCCAACTGTTTTTCATAGTGCACTTCACATCTTAAACTCACTTTTTGAAATCCCCATTAACTTGCAATGGACAAAACTGAAGTTGAGTGAAACTCAATGAGTCTTAACTTCTATGTTGTGAAACCACTTGAAACACATCTGTGACATAGTTTTTACAGAAATGAACTGTTTTGAACAGTTTCCTGGTGGAAAACAAGCCGTCACACATGTGTACACAAAGTTGTTTTCAGGTCTTGAAAAGTGTTATGATGAATTCAGGTTACCTTCAACTCTAACTCTGTGGAAAGTCAAAATACTCTGGTAAAGGCAGTTCTAAATGATGAAACCCCCAGTACCCTTATGGTTAAGAACTGTTTGGATGGTTTCACAACTGTTTTTCAAAGTGCACTTCAACATCTCAAACTCACTTTTTGAAATCCCCTTTGACTTGCATTTGGCCAAATCTAAAGTTGAGTGAAACTCAATGAGTCTTAACTTCTATGTTGTGAAACCACTTGAAAAACATCAGCGACATAGTTTTTTACAGAAATGAACTGTTTTGAACAGTTTCCTGGTGGAAAACAAGGCGTCACACATGTGTACACAAAGTTATTTTCAGGCCCTGAAACGCGTTATGGTGAAATAAGATTACCTTCAAGTCTAACGATGTGTAAAGTCAAAGTACTCTGGTAAAAGCAGTTCTAAATGATGAAATCCCCAGTACCCTTATGGTTAAGAACTGTTTGGATGGTTTCCCCACTGTTTTTCAAGGTGCAATTCAACATCTCAAACTCAACGTTTGAAATTCCTATTGAGTTGCATTGGGCAAAAACTGAAGTTGAGTTAAATTTAATGAGTCTTAATTTCTATGTTGTGAAACCACTTGAAACACATCTGCGACATAGTTTTTTACAGAAATGAACTGTTTTGAACAGTTTCCTGGTGGAAAACAAGCCGTCACACATGTGTACACAAAGTTGTTTTCAGGTCTTGAAAAGTGTTATGATGAATTCAGGTTAACTTCAACTCTAACTCTGTGGAAAGTCAAAATACTCTGGTAAAGGCAGTTCTAAATGATGAAACCCCCAGTACCCTTATGGTTAAGAACTGTTTGGATGGTTTCCCAACTGTTTTTCAAAGTGCACTTCAACATCTCAAACTCACTTTTTGAAATCCCCTTTGACTTGCATTGGGCCAAATCTAAAGTTGAGTGAAACTCAATGAGTCTTAACTTCTATGTTGTGAAACCACTTGAAAAACATCAGCGACATAGTTTTTTACAGAAATGAACTGTTTTGAACAGTTTCCTGTTGGAAAACAAGGCGTCACACATGTGTACACAAAGTTATTTTCAGGCCCTGAAACGCGTTATGGTGAAATAAGATTACCTTCAACTCTAACGCTGTGTAAAGTCAAAGTACTCTGGTAAAAGCAGTTCTAAATGATGAAATCCCCAGTACCCTTATGGTTAAGAACTGTTTGGATGGTTTCCCAACTGTTTTTCAAAGTGCACTTCAAATCTTAAACTCACCTTTTGAAATCCCCATTAACTTGCAATGTACAAAACTGAAGTTGAGTGAAACTCAATGAGTCTTAACTTCTATGTTGTGAAACCACTTGAAACACATCTGCGACATAGTTTTTTACAGAAATGAACTGTTTTGAACAGTTTCCTGGTGGAAAACAAGGCGTCACACATGTGTACACAAAGTGAATTTCAGGCCCTGAAACGCGTTATGGTGAAATAAGGTTACCTTCAACTCTAACGCAGTGTAAAGTCAAAATATTATGGTGAAAACAGTTCTAAATGATAAAATCCCCAGTACCCTTATGGTTAAGAACTGTTTGGATGGTTTCCCAACTGTTTTTCATAGTGCACTTGACATCTTAAACTCACTTTTTGAAATCCCCATTAACTTGCAATGGACAAAAACTGAAGTTGAGTGAAACTCAATGAGTCTTAACTTCTATGTTGTGAAACCACTTGAAACACATCTGTGACATAGTTTTTTACAGAAATGAACTGTTTTGAACAGTTTCCTGGTGGAAAACAAGGCGTCACACATGTGTACACAAAGTTATTTTCAGGCCCTGAAACGCGTTATGGTGAAATAAGATTACCTTCAACTCTAACGATGTGTAAAGTCAAAGTACTCTGGTAAAAGCAGTTCTAAATGATGAAATCCCCAGTACCCTTATGGTTAAGAACTGTTTCGATGGTGTCCCCACTGTTTTTCAAAGTGCAATTCAACATCTCAAACTCACCTTTTGAAATTCCTATTGAGTTGCATTGGGCAAGAACTGAAGTTGAGTTAAATTTAATGAGTCTTAACTTCTATGTTGTGAAAACAATTAAAACACATCTGCGACATAGTTTTTTACAGAAATGAACTGTTTTGAACAGTTTCCTGGTGGAAAACAAGGCGTCACACATGTGTACACAAAGTTATTTTCAGGCCCTGAAACGCGTTATGGTGAAATAAGATTACCTTCAACTCTAACGATGTGTAAAGTCAAAGTACTCTGGTAAAAGCAGTTCTAAATGATGAAATCCCCATTACCCTTATGGTTAAGAACTGTTTGGATGGTTTCCCCACTGTTTTTCAAGGTGCAATTCAACATCTCAAACTCAACGTTTGAAATTCCTATTGAGTTGCATTGGGCAAAAACTGAAGTTCAGTTAAATTTAATGAGTCTTAATTTCTATGTTGTGAAACCACTTGAAACACATCTGCGACATAGTTTTTTACAGAAATGAACTGTTTTGAACAGTTTCCAGGTGGAAAACAAGGCGTCACACATGAGTACACAAAGTTATTTTCAGGCCCTGAAACGCGTTATGGTGAAATAAGGTTACCTTCAACTCTAACGCTGTGTAAAGTCAAAATACTCTGGTAAAAGCAGTTCTAAATGATGAAATCCCCAGTACCCTTATGGTTAAGAACTGTTTGGATGGTTTCCCCACTGTTTTTCAAAGTGCAATTCAACATCTCAAACTCACCTTTTGAAATTCCTATTGAGTTGCATTGGGCAAGAACTGAAGTTGAGTTAAATTTAATGAGTCTTAACTTCTATGTTGTGAAACCACTTAAAACACATCTGCGACATAGTTTTTTACAGAAATGAACTGTTTTGAACAGTTTCCTGGTGGAAAACAAGCCGTCACACATGTGTACACAAAGTGAATTTCAGGCCCTGAAACGCGTTATGGTGAAATAAGGTTACCTTCAACTCTAACGCAGTGTAAAGTCAAAATACTCTGGTAAAAGCAGTTCTAAATGATGAAATCCCCAGTACCCTTATGGTTAAGAACTGTTTGGATGGTTTCCCCACTGTTTTTCAAAGTGCAATTCAACATCTCAAACTCACCTTTTGAAATTCCTATTGAGTTGCATTGGGCAAGAACTGAAGTTGAGTTAAATTTAATGAGTCTTAACTTCTATGTTGTGAAACCACTTAAAACACATCTGCGACATAGTTTTTTACAGAAATGAACTGTTTTGAACAGTTTCCTGGTGGAAAACAAGCCGTCACACATGTGTACACAAAGTTGTTTTCAGGTCTTGAAAAGTGTTATGATGAATTCAGGTTAACTTCAACTCTAACTCTGTGGAAAGTCAAAATACTCTGGTAAAGGCAGTTCTAAATGATGAAACCCCCAGTACCCTTATGGTTAAGAACTGTTTGGATGGTTTCCCAACTGTTTTTCAAAGTGCACTTCAACATCTCAAACTCACTTTTTGAAATCCCCTTTGACTTGCATTGGGCCAAATCTAAAGTTGAGTGAAACTCAATGAGTCTTAACTTCTATGTTGTGAAACCACTTGAAAAACATCAGCGACATAGTTCTCTACAGAAATGAACTGTTTTGAACAGTTTCCTGGTGGAAAACAAGCGTCACACATGTGTACACAAAGTTATTTTCAGGCCCTGAAACGCGTTATGGTGAAATAAGATTACCTTCAACTCTAACGATGTGTAAAGTCAAAGTACTCTGGTAAAAGCAGTTCTAAATGATGAAATCCCCAGTACCCTTATGGTTAAGAACTGTTTGGATGGTTTCCCAACTGTTTTTCAAAGTGCACTTCACATCTTAAACTCACCTTTTGAAATCCCCATTAACTTGCAATGGACAAAACTGAAGTTGAGTGAAACTCAATGAGTCTTAACTTCTATGTTATGAAACCATTTGAAACACATCTGTGACATAGTTTTTTACAGAAATAAACTGTTTTGAACAGTATCCTGGTGGAAAACAAGCCGTCACACATGTGTACACAAAGTGATTTTCAGCCCTTGAAACGCGTTATGGTGATTTCAGGTTACCTTGAACTGTAACTCTTTGGAAAGTCAAAAAACTCTGGTAAAAGCAGTTCTAAATGATGAAATCCCCAGTACCCTTATGGTTAAGAACTGTTTGGATGGTTTCCCCACTGTTTTTCAAAGTGCAATTCAACATCTCAAACTCAACGTTTGAAATTCCTATTGAGTTGCATTGGGCAAAAACTGAAGTTGAGTTAAATTTAATGAGTCTTAACTTCTATGTTGTGAAACCACTTGAAACACATCTGCGACATAGTTTTTTACAGAAATGAACTGTTTTGAACAGTTTCCTGGTGGAAAACAAGGCGTCACACATGTGTACACAAAGTTATTTTCAGGCCCTGAAACGCGTATGGTGAAATAAGGTTACCTTCAACTCTAACGCTGTGTAAAGTCAAAATACTCTGGTAAAAGCAGTTCTAAATGATGAAATCCCCAGTACCCTTATGGTTAAGAACTGTTTCGATGGTTTCCTAACTATTTTTGAAAGTGCACTTCAAATCTTAAACTCACCTTTTGAAATCCCCATTAACTTGCAATGGACAAAACTGAAGTTGAGTGAAACTCAATGAGTCTTAACTTCTATGTTGTGAAACCACTTGAAACACATCTGCGACATAGTTTTTTACAGAAATGAACTGTTTTGAACAGTTTCCTGGTGGAAAACAAGGCGTCACACATGTGTACACAAAGTGAATTTCAGGCCCTGAAACGCGTTATGGTGAAATAAGGTTACCTTCAACTCTAACGCAGTGTAAAGTCAAAATATTATGGTGAAAACAGTTCTAAATTATGAAATCCCCAGTACCCTTATGGTTAAGAACTGTTTGGATGGTTTCCCAACTGTTTTTCAAAGTGCACTTCACATCTTAAACTCACTTTTGAAATTCCTATTGAGTTGCATTGGGCAAGAACTGAAGTTGAGTGAAACTCAATGAGTCTTAACTTCTATGTTGTGAAACCACTTGAAACACATCTGTGACATAGTTTTTTACAGAAATGAACTGTTTTGAACAGTTTCCTGGTGGAAAACAAGCCGTCACACATGTGTACACAAAGTTGTTTTCAGGTCTTGAAATGTGTTATGATGAATTCAGGTTACCTTCAACTCTAACTCTGTGGAAAGTCAAAATACTCTGGTAAAAGCAGTTCTAAATGATGAAATCCCCAGTACCCTTATGGTTAAGAACTGTTTGGATGGTTTCCCAACTGTTTTTCAAAGTGCACTTCAAATCTTAAACTCACCTTTTGAAATCCCCATTAACTTGCAATGGACAAAACTGAAGTTGAGTGAAACTCAATGAGTCTTAACTTCTATGTTGTGAAACCACTTGAAACACATCTGCGACATAGTTTTTTACAGAAATGAACTGTTTTGAACAGTTTCCTGGTGGAAAACAAGGCGTCACACATGTGTACACAAAGTGAATTTCAGGCCCTGAAACGCGTTATGGTGAAATAAGGTTACCTTCAACTCTAACGCAGTGTAAAGTCAAAATATTATGGTGAAAACAGTTCTAAATGATAAAATCCCCAGTATCCTTATGGTTAAGAACTGTTTGGATGGTTTCCCAACTGTTTTTCATAGTGCACTTCACATCTTAAACTCACTTTTTGAAATCCCCATTAACTTGCAATGGACAAAACTGAAGTTGAGTGAAACTCAATGAGTCTTAACTTCTATGTTGTGAAACCACTTGAAACACATCTGTGACATAGTTTTTTACAGAAATGAACTGTTTTGAACAGTTTCCTGGTGGAAAACAAGCCGTCACACATGTGTACACAAAGTTGTTTTCAGGTCTTGAAAAGTGTTATGATGAATTCAGGTTACCTTCAACTCTAACTCTGTGGAAAGTCAAAATACTCTGGTAAAGGCAGTTCTAAATGATGAAACCCCCAGTACCCTTATGGTTAAGAACTGTTTGGATGGTTTCACAACTGTTTTTCAAAGTGCACTTCAACATCTCAAACTCACTTTTTGAAATCCCCTTTGACTTGCATTTGGCCAAATCTAAAGTTGAGTGAAACTCAATGAGTCTTAACTTCTATGTTGTGAAACCACTTGAAAACATCAGCGACATAGTTTTTACAGAAATGAACTGTTTTGAACAGTTTCCTGGTGGAAAACAAGGCGTCACACATGTGTACACAAAGTTATTTTCAGGCCCTGAAACGCGTTATGGTGAAATAAGATTACCTTCAACTCTAACGATGTGTAAAGTCAAAGTACTCTGGTAAAAGCAGTTCTAAATGATGAAATCCCCAGTACCCTTATGGTTAAGAACTGTTTGGATGGTTTCCCACTGTTTTTCAAGGTGCAATTCAACATCTCAAACTCAACGTTTGAAATTCCTATTGAGTTGCATTGGGCAAAAACTGAAGTTGAGTTGAATTTAATGAGTCTTAATTTCTATGTTGTGAAACCACTTGAAACACATCTGCGACATAGTTTTTACAGAAATGAACTGTTTTGAACAGTTTCCTGGTGGAAAACAAGCCGTCACACATGTGTACACAAAGTTGTTTTCAGGTCTTGAAAAGTGTTATGATGAATTCAGGTTAACTTCAACTCTAACTCTGTGGAAAGTCAAAATACTCTGGTAAAGGCAGTTCTAAATGATGAAATCCCCAGTACCCTTATGGTTAAGAACTGTTTGGATGGTTTCCCAACTGTTTTTCAAAGTGCAATTCAAATCTTAAACACACCTTTTGAAATCCCCATTAACTTGCAATGTACAAAACTGAAGTTGAGTGAAACTCAATGAGTCTTAACTTCTATGTTGTGAAACCACTTGAAACACATCTGCGACATAGTTTTTTACAGAAATGAACTGTTTTGAACAGTTTCCTGGTGGAAAACAAGGCGTCACACATGTGTACACAAAGTGAATTTCAGGCCCTGAAACGCGTTATGGTGAAATAAGGTTACCTTCAACTCTAACGCAGTGTAAAGTCAAAATATTATGGTGAAAACAGTTCTAAATGATAAAATCCCCAGTACCCTTATGGTTAAGAACTGTTTGGATGGTTTCCCAACTGTTTTCATAGTGCACTTGACATCTTAAACTCACTTTTGAAATCCCCATTAACTTGCAATGGACAAAACTGAAGTTGAGTGAAACTCAATGAGTCTTAACTTCTATGTTGTGAAACCACTTGAAACACATCTGTGACATAGTTTTTACAGAAATGAACTGTTTTGAACAGTTTCCTGGTGGAAAACAAGGCGTCACACATGTGTACACAAAGTTATTTTCAGGCCCTGAAACGCGTTATGGTGAAATAAGATTACCTTCAACTCTAACGATGTGTAAAGTCAAAGTACTCTGGTAAAAGCAGTTCTAAATGATGAAATCCCCAGTACCCTTATGGTTAAGAACTGTTTCGATGGTGTCCCCACTGTTTTTCAAAGTGCAATTCAACATCTCAAACTCACCTTTTGAAATTCCTATTGAGTTGCATTGGGCAAAAACTGAAGTTGAGTTAAATTTAATGAGTCTTAACTTCTATGTTGTGAAAACAATTAAAACACATCTGCGACATAGTTTTTACAGAAATGAACTGTTTTGAACAGTTTCCTGGTGGAAAACAAGGCGTCACACATGTGTACACAAAGTTATTTTCAGGCCCTGAAACGCGTTATGGTGAAATAAGATTACCTTCAACTCTAACGATGTGTAAAGTCAAAGTACTCTGGTAAAAGCAGTTCTAAATGATGAAATCCCCAGTACCCTTATGGTTAAGAACTGTTTGGATGGTTTCCCACTGTTTTTCAAGGTGCAATTCAACATCTCAAACTCAACGTTTGAAATTCCTATTGAGTTGCATTGGGCAAAAACTGAAGTTCAGTTAAATTTAATGAGTCTTAATTTCTATGTTGTGAAACCACTTGAAACACATCTGCGACATAGTTTTTTACAGAAATGAACTGTTTTGAACAGTTTCCAGGTGGAAAACAAGGCGTCACACATGTGTACACAAAGTTATTTTCAGGCCCTGAAACGCGTTATGGTGAAATAAGGTTACCTTCAACTCTAACGCTGTGTAAAGTCAAAATACTCTGGTAAAAGCAGTTCTAAATGATGAAATCCCCAGTACCCTTATGGTTAAGAACTGTTTGGATGGTTTCCCCACTGTTTTTCAAAGTGCAATTCAACATCTCAAACTCACCTTTTGAAATTCCTATTGAGTTGCATTGGGCAAGAACTGAAGTTGAGTTAAATTTAATGAGTCTTAACTTCTATGTTGTGAAACCACTTAAAACACATCTGCGACATAGTTTTTTACAGAAATGAACTGTTCTGAACAGTTTCCTGGTGGAAAACAAGCCGTCACACATGTGTACACAAAGTGAATTTCAGGCCCTGAAACGCGTTATGGTGAAATAAGGTTACCTTCAACTCTAACGCAGTGTAAAGTCAAAATATTATGGTGAAAACAGTTTTAAATGATAAAATCCCCAGTACCCTTATGGTTAAGAACTGTTTGGATGGTTTCCCAACTGTTTTTCATAGTGCACTTGACATCTTAAACTCACTTTTTGAAATCCCCATTAACTTGCAATGGACAAAACTGAAGTTGAGTGAAACTCAATGAGTCTTAACTTCTATGTTGTGAAACCACTTGAAACACATCTGTGACATAGTTTTTTACTGAAATGAACTGCTTTGAACAGTTTCCGGGTGGAAAACAAGCCGTCACACATGTGTACACAAAGAGAATTTCAGGCCCTGAAACGCATTATGGTGAAATAAGGTTACCTTCAACTCTAACGCTGTGTAAAGTCAAAATACTATCGTAAAAACAGTTCTAAATTATGAAATCCCCAGTACCCTTATGGTTAAGAACTGTTTGGATGGTTTCCCAACTGTTTTTAAAGTGCACTTCACATCTTAAACTCACTTTTTGAAATCCCTATTAACTTGCAATGGACAAAAACTGAAATTGAGTGAAACTCAATGAGTCTTAACTTCTATGTTGTGAAACCACTTGAAACACATCTGTGACATAGTTTTTTACAGAAATGAACTGTTTTGAACAGTTTCCTGGTGGAAAACAAGGCGTCACACATGTGTACACAAAGTTATTTTCAGGCCCTGAAACGCGTTATGGTGAAATAAGGTTACCTTCAACTCTAACGCTGTGTAAAGTCAAAATACTCTGGTAAAAGCAGTTCTAAATGATGAAATCCCCAGTACCCTTATGGTTAAGAACTGTTTGGATGGTTTCCCACTGTTTTTCAAAGTGCAATTCAACATCTCAAACTCACCTTTTGAAATTCCTATTGAGTTGCATTGGGCAAGAACTGAAGTTGAGTTAAATTTAATGAGTCTTAACTTCTATGTTGTGAAACCACTTAAAACACATCTGCGACATAGTTTTTTACAGAAATGAACTGTTTTGAACAGTTTCCTGGTGGAAAACAAGCCGTCACACATGTGTACACAAAGTTGTTTTCAGGTCTTGAAAAGTGTTATGATGAATTCAGGTTACCTTCAACTCTAACTCTGTTGAAAGTCAAAATACTCTGGTAAAGGCAGTTCTAAATGATGAAACCCCCAGTACCTTTATGGTTAAGAACTGTTTGGATGGTTTCCCAACTGTTTTTCAAAGTGCAATTCAACATCTCAAACTCAGCTTTTGAAAATCCTATTGAGTTGCATTAGGCAAAAACTGAAGTTGAGTTAAATTTAATGAGTCTTAACTTCTATGTTGTGAAAGTTGAAACACTTGAAACACATCTGCGACATAGTTTTTTACAGAAATGAACTGTTTTGAACAGTTTCCTGGTGGAAAACAAGGCGTCACACATGTGTACACAAAGTTGTTTTCAGGTCTTGAAAAGTGTTATGATGAATTCAGGTTACCTTCAACTCTAACGCTGTGTAAAGTCAAATTACTTTGGTAAAAGCAGTTCTAAATGATGAAATCCCCAGTACCCTTATGGTTAAGAACTGTTTGGATGGTTTCCCCACTGTTTTTCAAAGTGCAATTCAACATCTCAAACTCACCTTTTGAAATTCCTATTGAGTTGCATTGGGCAAAAACTGAAGTTGAGTTAAATTTAATGAGTCTTAACTTCTATGTTGTGAAAGTTGAAACACTTGAAACACATCTGCGACATAGTTTTTACAGAAATGAACTGTTTTGAACAGTTTCCTGGTGGAAAACAAGGCGTCACACATGTGTACACAAAGAGAATTTCAGGCCCTGAAACGTGTTATGGTGAAATAAGGTTACCTTCAACTCTAACGCTGTGTAAAGTCAAAATACTATCGTAAAAACAGTTCTAAATTATGAAATCCCCAGTACCCTTATGGTTAAGAACTGTTTGGATGGTTTCCCAACTGTTTTTCAAAGTGCACTTCACATCTTAAACTCACTTTTTGAAATCCCCATTAACTTGCAATGGACAAAAACTGAAATTGAGTGAAACTCAATGAGTCTTAACTTCTATGTTGTGAAACCACTTGAAATACATCTGCGACATAGTTTTTACTGAAATGAACTGTTTTGAACAGTTTCCTGGTGGAAAACAAGCCGTCACACATGTGTACACAAAGTTGTTTTCAGGTCTTGAAAAGTGTTATGATGAATTCAGGTTACCTTCAACTCTAACTCTGTGGAAAGTCAAAATACTCTGGTAAAGGCAGTTGTAAATGATGAAACCCCAGTACCCTTATGGTTAAGAACTGTTTGGATGGTTTCACAACTGTTTTTCAAAGTGCACTTCAACATCTCAAACTCACTTTTTGAAATCCCCTTTGACTTGCATTTGGCCAAATCTAAAGTTGAGTGAAACTCAATGAGCCTTAACTTCTATGTTGTGAAACCACTTGAAAACATCAGCGACATAGTTTTTACAGAAATGAACTGTTTTGAACAGTTTCCTGGTGGAAAACAAGGCGTCACACATGTGTACACAAAGTTATTTTCAGGCCCTGAAACGCGTTATGGTGAAATAAGATTACCTTCAACTCTAACGATGTGTAAAGTCAAAGTACTCTGGTAAAAGCAGTTCTAAATGATGAAATCCCCATTACCCTTATGGTTAAGAACTGTTTGGATGGTTTCCCCACTGTTTTTCAAGGTGCAATTCAACATCTCAAACTCAACGTTTGAAATTCCTATTGAGTTGCATTGGGCAAAAACTGAAGTTCAGTTAAATTTAATGAGTCTTAATTTCAATGTTGTGAAACCACTTGAAACACATCTGCGACATAGTTTTTTACAGAAATGAACTGTTTTGAACAGTTTCCAGGTGGAAAACAAGGCGTCACACATGTGTACACAAAGTTATTTTCAGGCCCTGAAACGCGTTATGGTGAAATAAGGTTACCTTCAACTCTAACGCTGTGTAAAGTCAAAATACTCTGGTAAAAGCAGTTCTAAATGATGAAATCCCCAGTACCCTTATGGTTAAGAACTGTTTGGATGGTTTCCCACTGTTTTTCAAAGTGCAATTCAACATCTCAAACTCACCTTTTGAAATTCCTATTGAGTTGCATTGGGCAAGAACTGAAGTTGAGTTAAATTTAATGAGTCTTAACTTCTATGTTGTGAAACCACTTAAAACACATCTGCGACATAGTTTTTTACAGAAATGAACTGTTTTGAACAGTTTCCTGGTGGAAAACAAGCCGTCACACATGTGTACACAAAGTTGTTTTCAGGTCTTGAAAAGTGTTATGATGAATTCAGGTTAACTTCAACTCTAACTCTGTGGAAAGTCAAAATACTCTGGTAAAGGCAGTTCTAAATGATGAAACCCCCAGTACCCTTATGGTTAAGAACTGTTTGGATGGTTTCCCAACTGTTTTTCAAAGTGCACTTCAACATCTCAAACTCACTTTTGAAATCCCCTTTGACTTGCATTGGGCCAAATCTAAAGTTGAGTGAAACTCAATGAGTCTTAACTTCTATGTTGTGAAACCACTTGAAACACATCTGCGACATAGTTTTTTTACAGAAATGAACTGTTTTGAACAGTTTCCTGGTGGAAAACAAGGCGTCACACATGTGTACACAAAGTTATTTTCAGGCCCTGAAACGCGTTATGGTGAATTAAGATTACCTTCAACTCTAACGCTGTGTAAAGTCAAAGTACTCTGGTAAAAGCAGTTCTAAATGATGAAATCCCCAGTACCCTTATGGTTAAGAACTGTTTGGATGGTTTCCCAACTTTTTTCAATGTGCACTTCAAATCTTAAACTCACCTTTTGAAATCCCCATTAACTTGCAATGGACAAAACTGAAGTTGAGTGAAACTCAATGAGTCTTAACTTCTATGTTGTGAAACCACTTGAAACACATCTGCGACATAGTTTTTTACAGAAACGAATTGTTTTGAACAGTTTCCTGGTGGAAAACAAGGCGTCACACATGTGTAAACAAAGTTATTTTCAGGCCCTGAAACGCGTTATGGTGAAATAAGGTTACCTTCAACTCTAACGCTGTGTAAAGTCAAAGTACTCTGGTAAAAGCAGTTCTAAATGATGAAATCCCCAGTACCCTTATGGTTAAGAAATGTTTGGATGGTTACCCACTGTTTTTCAAAGTGCAATTCAACATCTCAAACTCACCTTTTGACATTCTAATTGAGTTGCATTGTGCAAAAACTGAAGTTGAGTTAAATTTAATGAGTCTTAACTTCTATGTTGTGAAACCACTTAAAACACATCTGCGACATAGTTTTTTATAGAAATGAACTGTTTTGAACAGTTTCCTGGTGGAAAACAAGGTGTCACACATGTGTACACAAAGTGATTTTCAGCCCTTGAAACGCGTTATGGTGAATTCAGGTTACCTTCAACTCTAACTCTGTGGAAAGTCAAAATACTCTGGTAAAGGCAGTTCTAAATGATGAAGCCCCCAGTACCCTTATCGTTAAGAACTGTTTGGATGGTTTCACAACTGTTTTTCAAAGTGCACTTCAACATCTCAAACTCACTCACTCACTCAAAGTACTCTGGTAAAAGCAGTTCTAAATGATGAAATCCCCAGTACCCTTATTGTAAAGAACTGTTTTGATTTTTACCCACTGTTTTTCAAAGTGCAATTCAACATCTCAAACTCAGCTATTGAAAATCCTATTGAGTTGCATTGGGCAAAAACTGAAGTTGAGTTAAATTTAATGAGTCTTAACTTCTATGTTGTGAAAGTTGAAACACTTGAAACACATCTGCGACATAGTTTTTTACAGAAATGAACTGTTTTGAACAGTTTCCTAGTGGAAAACAAGGCGTCACACATGTGTACAAAAAGTGAATTTCAGGCCCTGAAACGCGTTATGGTGAAATAAGGTTAACTTCAACTCTAACGCTGTGTAAAGTCAAAAAACTATGGTAAAAACAGTTCTAAATGATAAAATCCCCAGTACCTTATGGTTAAGAACTGTTTGGATGGTTTCCCAACTGTTTTTCATAGTGCACTTCACATCTTAAACTCACTTTTGAAATCCCCATTAACTTGCAATGGACAAAAACTGAAGTTGAGTGAAACTCAATGAGTCTTAACTTCTATGTTGTGAAACCATTGAAACACTTCTGCGACATTGTTTTTTACAGAAATGAACTGTTTTGAACAGTTACCTGGTGGAAAACAAGGTGTCACACATGTGTACACAAAGTTATTTTCAGGCCCTGAAACGCGTTATGGTGAAATAAGGTTACCTTCAACTCTAACGCTGTGTAAAGTCAAAATACTCTGGTAAAAGCAGTTCTAAATGATGAAATCCCCAGTACCCTTATGGTTAAGAACTGTTTGGATGGTTTCCCCACTGTTTTTCAAAGTGCAATTCAACATCTCAAACTCACCTTTTGAAATTCCTATTGAGTTGCATTGGGCAAAAACTGAAGTTGAGTTAAATTTAATGAGTCTTAACTTCTAAGTTGTGAAACCACTTGAAACACATCTGTGACATAGTTTTTTACAGAAATGAACTGTTTTGAACAGTTTCCTGGTGGAAAACAAGGCGTCAGACATGTGTACACAAAGTTATTTTCAGGCCCTGAAACGCTTTATGGTGAAATAAGGTTACCTTCAACTCTAACGCTGTGTAAAGTCAAAATACTCTGGTAAAAGCAGTTCTAAATGATGAAATCCCCAGTACCCTTATGGTTAAGAACTGTTTGGATGGGTTCCCCACTGTTTTTCAAAGTGCAATTCAACATCTCAAACTCAACGTTTGAAATTCCTATTTAGTTGCATGGGCAAAAACTGAAGTTGAGTTAAATTTAATGAGTCTTAAATTTTATGTTGTGAAAACACTTGAAACACATCTGTGACATAGTTTTTTACAGAAATGAACTGTTTTGAACAGTTTCCTGGTGGAAAACAAGGCGTCACACATGTGTACACAAAGTGAATTTCAGGCCCTGAAACGCATTATGGTGAAATAAGGCTACCCTTAACTCTAACGCTGTGTAAAGTCAAAAAACTATGGTAAAAACAGTTCTAAATGATAAAATCCCCAGTACCCTTATGGTTAAGAACTGTTTGGATGGTTTCCCAACTATTTTTCATAGTGCACTTCACATCTTAAACTCACTTTTTGAAATCCCCATTAACTTGCAATGGACAAAAACTGAAGGTGAGTGAAACTCAATGAGTCTTAACTTCTATGTTGTGAAACCACTTGAAATACATCTGCGACATAGTTTTTTACAGAAATGAACTGTTTTGAACAGTTTCCTGTTGGAAAACAAGGTATCACACATGTGTACACAAAGTTGTTTTCAGGTTTTGAAAAGTGTTATGATGAATTCAGGTTACCTTCAACTCTAACTATGTGGAATGTCAAAATACTCTGGTAAAGGCAGTTCTAAATGATGAAACCCCCAGTATCCTTATGGTTAAGAACTGTTTGGATGGTTTCACAACTGTTTTTCAAAGTGCACTTCAACATCTCAATCTCACTTTTTGAAATCCCCTTTGACTTGCATTGGGCCAAATCTAAAGTTGAGTGAAACTCAATGAGTCTTAACTTCTATGTTGTGAAACCAGTTGAAAAACATCAGCGACATAGTTTTTTACAGAAATGAACTGTTTTGAACAGTTTCCTGGTGGAAAACAAGGCGTCACACATTTGTAAACAAAGTTATTTTCAGGCCCTGAAACGCGTTATGGTGAAATAAGGTTACGTTCAACTCTAACGCTGTGTAAAGTCAAAGTACTCTGGTAAAAGCAGTTCTAAATGATGAAATCCCCACTACCCTTATGGTTAAGAACTGTTTGGATGTTTCCCAACTGTTTTTCAAAGTGCACTTCACATCTTAAACTCACCTTTTGAAATCCCCATTAACTTGCAATGGACAAAAACTGAAGGTGAGTGAAACTCAATGAGTCTTAACTTCTATGTTGTGAAACCACTTGAAATACATCTGCGACAAAGTTTTTTTACAGAAATGAACTGTTTTGAAAAGTTTCCTGGTGGAAAACAAGGCGTCACACATGTGTACACAAAGTTATTTTGAGGCCCTGAAACGCGTTATTGTGAAATAAGGTTACCTTCAACTCTAACGCTGTGTAAAGTCAAAGTACTCTGGTAAAAGCAGTTAAAATGATGAAATCCCCACTACCCTTATGGTTAAGAACTGTTTGGATGGTTTCCCAACTGTTTTTCAAAGTGCACTTCACATCTTAAACTCACTTTTTGAAATTCCCGTTGACTTGCATTGGGCTAAATCTAAAGTTGAGTGAAACTCAATGAGTCTTAACTTCTATGTTGTGAAACCACTTGAAAAACATCAACGACATAGTTTTTTTACAGAAATGAACTGTTTTGAACAGTTTCCTGGTGGAAAACAAGGCGTCACACATGTGTACACAAAGTTATTTTGAGGCCCTGAAACGCGTTATTGTGAAATAAGGTTACCTTCAACTCTAACTCTGTTGAAAGTCAAAATACTCTGGTAAAGGCAGTTCTAAATGATGAAACCCCCAGTACCCTTATGGTTAAGAACTGTTTGGATGGTTTCACAACTGTTTTTCAAAGTGCACTTCAACATTTCAAACTCACTTTTTGAAATTCCCGTTGACTTGCATTGGGCTAAATCTAAAGTTGAGTGAAACTCAATGAGTCTTAACTTCTATGTTGTGAAACCACTTGAAAACCATCAGCGACATTGTTTTTACAGAAATGAACTGTTTTGAACAGTTTCCTGGTGGAAAACAAGGCGTCACACATGTGTACACAAAGTTATTTTCAGGCCCTGAAACGCGTTATTGTGAAATAAGGTTACCTTCAACTCTAACGCTGTGTAAAGTCAAAATACTCTGGTAAAAGCAGTTCTAAATGATGAAATCCCCAGCACCCTTATGGTTAAGAACTGTTTGAATGGTTTCCCCCACTTTTTTTCAAAGTGCAATTCAACATCTCAAACTCACCTTTTGACATTCCAATAGAGTTGCATTGGGCAAAAACTGAAGTTGAGTTAAATTTAATGAGTCTTAACTTCTATGTTGTGAAACCACTTAAAACACATCTGCGACATAGTTTTTTACAGAAATGAACTGTTTTGAACAGTTTCCTGGTGGAAAACAAGGCGTCACACATGTGTACACAAAGTGATTTTCAGCCCTTGAAACGCGTTATGGTGAATTCAGGTTACCTTCAACTCTAACTCTGTGGAAAGTCAAAATACTCTGGTAAAAGCAGTTCTAAATGATGAAATCCCCAGTACCCTTATGGTTAAGAACTGTTTCGATGGTTTCCCAACTGTTTTCAAAGCGCACTTCAACATCTCAAACTCACCTTTTGAAATTCCTATTGAGTTGCATTGGCAAAAACTGAAGTTGAGTTAAATTTAATCAGTCTTAACTTCTATGTTGTGAAACCACTTGAAATACATCTAGGACATAGTTTTTTACAGAAATGAACTGTTTTGAACAGTTTCCTGTTGGAAAACAAGGTATCACACATGTGTACACAAAGTTGTTTTCAGGTCTTGAAAAGTGTTATGATGAATTCAGGTTACCTTCAACTCTAACTCTGTGGAATGTCAAAATACTCTGGTAAAGGCAGTTCTAAATAATGAAACCCCCAGTACCCTTATGGTTAAGAACTGTTTGGATGGTTTCACAACTGTTTTTCAAAGTGCACTTCAACATCTCAAACTCACTTTTGAAATCCCCATTGAATTGCATTGGACAAATCTAAAGTTGAGTGAAACTCAATGAGTCTTAACTTCTATGTTGTGAAACCACTTGAAAAACATCAGCGACATAGTTTTTTACAGAAATGAACTGTTTTGAACAGTTTCCTGGTGGAAAACAAGGCGTCACACATGTGTACACAAAGTTATTTTCAGGCCCTGAAACGCGTTATGGTGAAATAAGGTTACCTTCAACTCTAACACTGTGTAAAGTCAAAGTACTCTGGTAAAAGCAGTTCTAAATGATGAAATCCCCAGTACCCTTATGGTTAAGAACTGTTTGGATGGTTTCCCAACTGTTTTTCAAAGTGCACTTCACATCTTAAACTCACCTTTTGAAATCCCCATTAACTTGCAATGGTCAAAAACTGAAGTTGAGTGAAACTCACTGAGTCTTAACTTCTATGTTGTGAAACCACTTGAAAACATCTGCGACATAGTTTTTACAGAAATGAACTGTTTTGAACAGTTTCCTGTTGGAAAACAAGGTATCACACATGTGTACACAAAGTTATTTTCAGGTCTTGAAAAGTGTTATGATGAATTCAGGTTACCTTCAACTCTAACTCTGTTGAAAGTCAAAATACTCTGGTAAAGGCAGTTCTAAATGATGAAACCCCCAGTACCCTTATGGTTAAGAACTGTTTGGATGGTTTCACAACTGTTTTTCAAAGTGCACTTCAACATCTCAAACTCACTTTTGAAATCCCCTTGACTTGCATTGGGCTAAATCTAAAGTTGAGTGAAACTCAATGAGTCTTAACTTCTATGTTGTGAAACCACTTGAAAACATCTGCGACATAGTTTTTACAGAAATGAACTGTTTTGAACAGTTTCCTGGTGGAAAACAAGGCGTCACACATGTGTACACAAAGTTATTTTCAGGCCCTGAAACGCGTTATGGTGAAATAAGGTTACCTTCAACTCTAACGCTGTGTAAAGTCAAAATACTCTGGTAAAAGCAGTTCTAAATGATGAAATCCCCAGTACCCTTATGGTTAAGAACTGTTTGGATGGTTTCCCAACTGTTTTTCAAAGTGCACTTCAACATCTCAAACTCACCTTTTGAAATCCCCATTAACTTGCATTGGTCAAAATCTGAAGTTGAGTGAAACTCAATGAGTCTTAACTTCTATGTTGTGAAACCACTTGAAAACACATCTGCGACATAGTTTTTACAGAAATGAACTGTTTTGAACAGTTTCCTGGTGGAAAACAAGGCGTCACACATGTGTACACAAAGTTGTTTTCAGGTCTTGAAAAGTGTTATGATGAATTCAGGTTACCTTCAACTCTAACTCTGTGGAAAGTCAAAATACTCTGGTAAAGGCAGTTCTAAATGATGAAACCCCCAGTACCCTTATGGTTAAGAACTGTTTGATGGTTTCCAACTGTTTTTCAAAGTGCACTTCAACATCTCAAACTCACTTTTTGAAATCCTATTGACTTGCATTGGGCAAAAACTGAAGTTGAGTGAAACTCAATGAGTCTTAACTTCTATGTTGTGAAACCACTTGAAATACATCTGCGACATAGTTTTTACAGAAATGAACTGTTTTGAACAGTTTCCTGGTGGAAAACAAGGTATCACACATGTGTACACAAAGTTGTTTTCAGGTCTTGAAAAGTGTTATGATGAATTCAGGTTACCTTCAACTCTAACTCTGTGGAATGTCAAAATACTCTGGTAAAGGCAGTTCTAAATAATGAAACCCCCAGTACCCTTATGGTTAAGAACTGTTTGGATGGTTTCACAACTGTTTTTCAAAGTGCACTTCAACATCTCAATCTCACTTTTGAAATCCCTTTGACTTGCATTGGGCCAAATCTAAAGTTGAGTGAAACTCAATGAGTCTTAACTTCTATGTTGTGAAACCACTTGAAAAACATCAGCTACATAGTTTTTACAGAAATGAACTGTTTTGAACAGTTTCCTGGTGGAAAACAAGGTGTCACACATGTGTAAACAAAGTTATTTTCAGGCCCTGAAACGCGTTATGGTGAAATTAGGTTACCTTCAACTCTAACGCTGTGTAAAGTCAAAGTACTCTGGTAAAAGCAGTTCTAAATGATGAAATCCCCAGTACCCTTATGGTTAAGAACTGTTTGGATGGTTTCCCAACTGTTTTTCAAAGTGCACTTCAAATCTTAAACTCACCTTTTGAAATCCCCATTAACTTGCAATGGACAAAACTGAAGTTGAGTGAAACTCAATGAGTCTTAACTTCTATGTTGTGAAACCACTTGAAACACATCTGCGACATAGTTTTTTACAGAAATGAACTGTTTTGAACAGTTTCCTGGTGGAAAACAAGGTGTCACACATGTGTACACAAAGTGATTTTCAGCCCTTGAAAAGTGTTATGGTGAATTCAGGTTACCTTCAACTCTAACTCTGTGGAAAGTCAAAATACTCTGGTAAAGGCAGTTCTAAATGATGAAGCCCCCAGTACCCTTATGGTTAAGAACTGTTTGGATGGTTTGACAACTGTTTTCAAAGTGCACTTC
>NW_024377009.1:0-11807 GCF_016835505.1 Polypterus senegalus | reverse complement strand
ATTTGAACATGGAAAAGTTCTTAAGCAACATTTCTGTCGCGTGCGCACCGCTTATACATGAGGCCCCAGGTCAGTTCATTAGTCTATGCCATATGTAAGCCGAACACATATTTAAATCGTTCGCCTTTGATGAGGAAGGTGACAAGAAGAGATTCGAGCGTTGTTTTAAGAAAATACGACGTACTTCTTCCCTAAACGGAATGTGATTCACGAGCGAGCCTGTTTCTATCAAAGAGTACAGCGCCCGGGGGAAAAGGCAGAAACTTTTATTAGAATTCTGTATGATTTATCGGAACATTGTGACTTGGAGAATACAGAGATGAACATATTCGGGATCGGATAGTTGTGGGCATACTCGATAAAGAACGTCAGCAGGCTGCAGTTAATGTCCGACCTCACGTTAGCTCAAACTATTCAAAGCGTGCGCCAATGTGAAGAGGTAGCGCTCCAAGTTCACCAGCAGGGAGGCGTGCGCTGCAGTACAAGAGATAGCACAACGGAAAGCTGCAGACGAGGAAAACAGAGATGGAAACCTAAAAGAAAATTTGACAAAGAGCAAGGAGAACCAAAATGTGGAAGATGTGGGAAGATTAAACACAAGTATCAGGAAAAATGCCCAGCAATAAAATCAACATGCAATAAATGTAAAAAAGTGGGTCACTGGGAAAGAATGTGCCACAGTAAATCAGTGAGAGAAGTGACAGAAACTGTTGCACAGACACCATATTTCCTGGGAGCTGTTACAAATTCACAAAATAATGATGAGCAGTGGACTGTGCAAATTTCCATCGGAAAGACACCAGTTAAATTTAAAATTGATACTGGTGCAGATGCAAACATCATGTGTGAAGAAACATTCTGCACTCTTAATCCCAGGAGAACGCTGGAGCGGTCTAGTGTTACACTGTGTAATCCTGGAGGACGCCTTGAGTGCTTGGGGAAATTTCAAGTCAGTACCACATATAAAGGAAGTGTGTACACATTCCCAGTGTATGTTATCCATGGACAAAATGTGAACAATTTGTTAAGCCGATCCACTGCATCCTCAATGGGAGTGGTGAAACGCATTGAGGAAATTCACAATGCATTTGGTGAGCATGGAACTCTTAAAACAGAACCTGTTAAAATCCAGCTTAAGGACAATGCTCAGCCATATAGCAGTACACATAGCGCAGAGTTCCAGTGCCTCTCATACAAAAAGTAAAGAGGAGCTTCAGCGCATGGAAGAGAATGGGGTCATTGAGCCAGTGACAGACCCTACAGACTGGTGCACACCCATTGTGCCGGTGCTTAAACAGAACGGGAGGGTTCGCATCTGTGTAGATCTGAAAAAGTTGAATGAAGCTGTAAAAAGGGAAAGATATGTTCTTCCAACTGCAGAGGAGATAATTGCAAAACTGAGTGGTGCAACAGTCTTCTCATCTTTGGATGCTGCCTCAGGTTTTTGGCAGATACCGTTACACCCAGAAAGCAGCAAACTAACCACTTTCATAACACCGTTTGGAAGGTACTCCTTTAAACGCTCTTCCTTTCGGCATCCCCAGTGCCCCAGAAATATTTCAGCGGAAGATGATGGAAACTTTACAAGGGCTTGATGGAGTATCGGTGTATATGGATGATATATTGGTGTATGGAGACGCCATGGAACAGCATGACAAACGGCTTACCAATGTATTAAAGAGAATTGAGTCTGCTGGGTTGAAGTTGAACCGTGAAAAGTGTCTGCTGAGACAACATCAGCTTCACTTCCTTGGTCACTTGATCGACGAATCAGGTGTGAGACCCGATCCTGAGAAGGTCAGAGCAGTCCGTGAGCTGTCACCTCCATACAATGTTCAGGAGCTAAAACGGGTACTGGGGATGTTTAATTACCTAGGCAAGTACATTCCTAATTTGTCAACAGAAGGCAAACCACTGTATGACTTGTTGAGGTCAACAGCTACATGGACCTGGGCCAGTCCCAGGAGACAGCATTTCGTAGCATTAAAGACATCCTTTCTACTTCTCCAGTTTTGAAGTTCTATGATGCGACTGTACCTACTGCTGTGTCAGCTGATGCCAGCAGTTATGTCATAGGTGGTGTACTATTGCAACTGCATGAGAAAGACTGGAAACCGGTAGCATACTGCTCACGCCAGTTTGTCTGAGGCAGAATCCAGATATGCCCAGATTGAGAAAGAATGTCTGGCGGCGTCTGGGCTTGTGAAAATTCGAAAAGTACCTAGTAGGCCTTGAAAACTTCAAGTTGGTAACAGATCACAAACCGTTAGTGCCTCTTATGACTAAGAAGGACTTGGACAGTGTTCCATTAAGATGTCAGAAACTACTTATGAGGCTAATGAGATTTAAACTGACAGCAGAATATTCTCCAGGAAACACTTTGGTGGTGGCTGATACACTATCCTGAAGCCCACTAGCATACAAGGAAAATGATCTCAACACACACACCGACGTGGAGTGTTACATTGCTGCTGTTGCTGAATGCATGCCTGCAAGCCCACCAAAACTTGAAGCCATTAGGGCTGCTACAAAGGCTGACAATAACCTGCAAATTGTACTGAAGTATATCAGGTCAGGATGGCCAAAATATATAGACAACGTTCCAGTGGCAGTTGAACAGTTTTTCCATTTCAAGAACGAGCTGTCTGAGCACAATGGAATACTGACAAGAGGAAGCCGTATGTTAATTCCAGACATCTTGAGAGCAGATATTCTAAACAGGATACATGATGGACATCAAGGTCTGACAAAGTGTAGGGAGCGGGCCAGAATATCGGTGTGGTGGCCAGGCATCTCGTCAGAAATAAAACAAAAGGTTCAGTCCTGTCGAATATGCCTTGAGATGAAACGGACACAGCAAAGGAGCCTCTCATCTCACGCCCTTCCAGACAGACCCTGGAAAAGGCTAGCTATTGACTTGTGTGAGTATAATAAGCACACTTACCTTGTTGTGTCAGAGTATTTCTCTCGATTTCTTGAGATCCTTCACATGCCAGCAACCGCTACCTCAGAAATAGTGTTAAAATTGATGGCACTATTTGCCAGGTTTGGCTGCCCTGATGAAATAGTTTGGACAATGGTCCTCAGTTCGTGAGTGCTGAGTTCCAGGAATTTACAAAGGAATTTGACTTTTGCATATCACATCCAGTCCACACCACGCTCAAGGAAATGGACATGCAGAGAAATAAGGTTTTGTTGGAAGGTGTTGATAATTTATCAGTAGCCAGGAATGTTAATATTTAATTCCGTTCTGTTAAGAAAAAGAAAAACTGAAAAGGGAGATGTAATGAGTGTATACCTTTAAGAAAACGTCATAACGTGTGTTGTTAGTAAGTCAGAAGCACGACTAGCTGTTCTGTTGACATGTGCTCCGTTCCAAGTGAAAATAAAGTGACTCCTGAGCTTTGTTTGAGTTTGTGTGTTCATTCAAAAATCATTACACCTTTAATGCGTGCTTTTTGCCTGCTAGCTGTAGAGATGGGTAGCGTAAATGTTCCACTCAATTTATTTAATGTATATGGATGTAAATTTAAAAAACAGCATTTTATATGGCCTTTTCAAAACAATACTTAAAATATGTAAATATTTGGTTGTTATTTCTTCTGTATACCAGCCCCTGACTGCTGCCGCATGGCCTAAGTTGGCCTTATGGGAAATCCAACCCTGTTCCTGCCTCGCATACGATGCTTGCTGGGATGGCGCAGCCCTGAATGGATGGCATAATTAAACATGTATCAGGAAAACTTTTCAAAGTTCCAAACACCCGTGTCCTAACTTTATAGCTAGTTTTACTTTCACAAAGATGTTCATCGCGTGGTGATTGGTTATGTGGAGAAAGAAAAAGGAAGGAAAAGAACTGGGGTTTGGTACGTCAGATAGAGACAACACTCCTGTAATAAAGAAATCACTGAGAAGAACATCCATTGAATTCTGTGTTCGTGTATCCGACCATTAGCTCACGAAACCATCATTTACATGATATTCCAGTTAAACCAGTGCGATACCCAGCCATACACCCAGCATTATGGAGCCTCCTCAAACCCGCCATAAAGGTTCTCTACACTGGACGTACACCTGGGGACCCCTTACTGCAAGGGAGCAGCACTACCGCCCCTTGCCATGTTTAACACACGCTTTAATTCATTTCATCATTAAATGATATCAAGTATTTATCTTAGCATTCTAAATGTTCAGAGAGCAGGAATATCATAAAGTGAATGGATTCTGTGTGGCGATCGCTGTCGAGAATAAAGTGGAAATGATGACTTTAATTTCGACATACACTTGTTTCTTTTCTTCACTGTGTCCGTATTTATTTATGTATTTTATATTTTCTTCTCCGTGGCCCTAATACCCTTCCGCACGCAGGTGTTTTTTCCAACTAGTGCGGTAAAAGCCAAGCAGCCTGTGGTGTATTAAGATTGGATGTTTGTGTTTTTGGTATTTTGGAGTTGCCGTAGCTGGAAGCTGAAAAGTAACAAAAAAGGTGTTTGGGGCGTTTGGGGTTCAATAAAGAAGTAAAGTAGAGAACATAAGTTTCAAACAGCAGCCTGTCTGACTATCTTTGTGATGCTGGATTGATACATCACACAAATTGGCGACGAGGATTTAAAGAGTTATAACGCAGATTTCGCAGAGTGAGTAAAATGGCTCATCTTGGTAGAACTGGCAATTTCAGCCTGGCACGAATCATGGTCGGCACGCGTGTAGAACGCATGGAGCTGTTAACAGCATAATAGCACAAGATAAACAGGTCTCCGCTGTCTTAAGTGTAATGGCCGCTAGCACTTATGGACTACTGAGGAATTTAATGCAGTCTTTGAAGCCCAAGGACTAAACTTTTGCTCAAACTGTGGAAACACTAAAGGATCATTTTGAACCCAAACCGCCGGTAACTGCGGAGAGATTCCGTTTTAATCACTGCAGTCAAAAGGCCGGTGAGACGCTAACTCAGTATGCGGCAAAGCTGAAGCGATGTGTTGTAAATTGCGAGTTTGGGATGAATTTGGGCAGATTTGTGAGTGGGATTCGAAGTGAGGCTTGTGAGGATTGCTGTCATCAGAAACAAATGTGACGATCGCGAGGCGTTTGAGATAGCGCTCAGCATGCAGACAGCAGACAGAGACACGCAGCAGCTAAGGCTTCAGGGCGCAACTGTGAGTGCGGTGCAGAAAGATGGCGTGCAGTTTTTTTGTCAGATGGTGAAGAGGCAGGGTCATCGTCACAATGGTAAAAACCACAGCTCGTATGCATGTAAATTTAAAGATGTAATGCCATAGTTGTGGAAAAATCGGTCATATTAGAAGAGCCTGCAGGGTTCGCAGCCACGGCAGTAAAATAAAAGGTGAGAAAGCTGGAAAAAGTACAAGATATGTGGGAATGGAACGAGTGAGTAGCCCATGTTCACAGTACAAACAGAGCAAGAGAAACAACCGTTCAAAGCAACCTTTATGACTGATAGTAAGGGTATAGCTGTGGAAATAGACATGGGGCTGCTGTGTCAATTATGTCTGATTAGTTATTTAAGGAAATGTTCCCTGGAAAGTATTTGAAGTTACTAATGTAAAACTAAAACATATACAGGGGAAAATGTTTGTTCTTAGAAATGGGATGCAATTGTACAATGTGAAGAACAAAATGAAAAACTACCACTCATTGTAGTCAGGGCGAGGGTCCTGCCTTATGGGAGAAACTGGCTCCACAAAGTTACATTAAATTGGAGGCCAATTAAAATGATAAGTCAAAATGATAAACCACATCTTGAATCGACTGAGGCAGTGCTGGAATATTATAAAGATGTTTTCAAAGAGGAGTTGGTATTAAGGCTACAATAATAGTAAACCCTGAAGTTCTACCAAAGTGAAGGAGAGAGTGGAGGAGGAGGAGTTGGACAGGTTAGAGAAAGTCAACATCATTTCACTGGTGAAACATCGCGAATGGGCAGCTCCAGTGGTTCCCGTTTTAATAAAGGACAATTCAATTAAGCTGCGGCGATTATAAGTTAACCGTAAATCAGGCCTGTACCACAGAGATGTACCCCTGCCATGTATAGAGGAACTAATGGCCATGCTTAGTGGTGGAACTGTCTTCTCAAAACTGACTTAGCCTCAGCCTATCAACGGGTGCTATTGGATGAAGAGTCAGAAAAACTATGTTACCATGAATACGCACAAGGGATTATTAGTTTATCAGAGGTGACCGTATGGGGTGAGTTCTGCACCATCAGTTATTCAAAGGATAATGGAGAATCTCATGAAAGACCTGAAGGTTGTAGTATATCTGGACGACTTGGTGATTATAGGGAAAACTGAAGAGAAGCACCTACTGTAGTAAACCTTCAGAAGTTGTTGGGGCGTCTCCAGGAGAGTGGTTTAAGGGTGAAAAAGACAAAATGTGAGTTTAGCAAGATGCAAATTGAGTATCGGGGTCATGTGTTAAACAGTAAAGGGATTTATCCACCAGCAGCAGACAAAGTTAAAGTCATACAGGAAGCTCCAGCTCGCACCAGTCAGAAGGACTTGAGATCATTCTTAGGACTAGTAAACTAGTATGGCAAATGTGTGCCAAATCAAAGTACAGTACTAGCTCCTGGATATGAACTATTAAAAGTAAATGTATCCTGGAGGTGGAACCAACGGGAACAAAATGCTTTTAGTGAATGTCAAGAGTTGCTGATGTGTGGTGAAGTCCTCGTGCATTATGACCCAAGTCTGCCCCTCATCCTAGCTTGTGATGCTTCTGCACACGGCCTTGGAGCTGAGATTCAACACACTATGCCATCCTGAGTAGAGCACCCTATTGTGTCTGCATCTCGCATATTGGCTCCTGCAAATCGAAAAAGAGGCCTTCACCTTGATTTTTGGAATTAAGAAATGTCACCTGTATTTATGGGGGAGGAAATTTCAATTAGTTACAGATCATAAACTGCTGCTAAGTTTATTTGAAGAATGTAAAGGATTACCTTCAATGTCTGCTGCATCGATCCAGAGATGGGCCATCCTTTTGTCAGCATATGATTACCAAATTGAATATCGATCCTCGGCGGCACACAGCAATGCCGATGGACTTTCACGATTTCCCCTTCCAGAAATGTGTGATCCTGTAACAAGGTCCTCGTCTGAAGAGATTCACTCCCTGTTAGTTAAGCATTCACAAGATGCTCCTTTACAGGCCCAGCAAATTGCAAGAGCATCGCACACAGAGAGCGAGTTGTCCAAGGTTCTCAGTTTTATTATGGAAGGTGGAAAAGTTCAAAACCATATGAAATTCGAAAAGATGAACTTTCAATTGAGCAAGGTATAATCTTTGTAACACACACACACACACTGCATTACTATGAATACTGTACGCTGGACAGATAAAATATACATCTGAACCCCCATACACATCTTCACATCTGAATTCTCAGCACTTTATCTCAAAGTGAAGAATGGATAGAATATTCAGGGCTCTTGGTGGATATCTGGTTTCTTCTTAGTGCTCTCTAGTTCTTTATGACCTTTTCGAATTTGTGACTGTACCATTCTGAATGTTCTCCTGCTCTTATGAAACTCCATTACTTACTCACCAGGTCAAGGAGGAATTCAGAAGAACTGAAGCTGTTGGCCTGGAGGAGACGTTTATGAGCAGACTCGATACGTGTATATACACCACGTCTTCTTGAACTCATGAGAGCCGAGGGAGGTGGCTGGAACTAAAATAAGACCAGTCCTGGATGCTTTAATGAGGTCTATATTCATGTAATTCATTTGGTATGTTCTTCACTTGGTGTAACAAGGTGTGTAGTCGTATTCAAACCTGCAGTCAATTCCATCATTTTGATGAACAACAAGAACTACAACAAATATTTGTAGAATCAATAAAATTTATATCCACTATGAGTTAACATGGCATACACTAAAAAATTGTGGTGGAAGAGTTATGCCATTTGCTTAATTTTGGAAAAAGGTCCTGGCCATTTGGTGCTAGCATAGAAGGTACTGATTGCTGTGGTGTCCCAGTCCGACTATGATGGTTTAATGAAGAATACACAGTCCGAGTATCTTTAAAAGCTGTGAATGGCAGATTTAAACTAATGAATTGGTCAAAACTGCCCGCTCCCAAACAGGGTGTAAAGCTGTTACTGCTACAAAGGGTAGCATCAAGTCAATATTTATAAAAATGCATTGCGTATTTGCATATTTATAAAAATTCTGTTCATGAGAATATATTCTGAACCAAAACATTGACACTTTAAATTATTTTGCATTTTAATGTTTTGAATTTAAAATACTATAACAGAGACAGAGTTTAGTATAAGAAGTGTAAGATTAATTCTCTTTAATTGTACTATAAACCTATTCAGCCGTATTCATTCTAAATATATTTCTTGTCAGAACCTCAATATTGAAAGGAGAAGAGATGGAGTTAACCAGAGTTTAATGGAGGACCTCGGAGAAAGTCATGAGGACCTTCACCAGGACTGCCAGGTATGACCTTTAATTTAGTCTACTGAAGGAATTTGCACGGCTGTACAGTAAAAGCTTAGGAGTAGAATTATGTACTGCATATAAAATTTGACAAAAGAACAAACAACACAACATTATATTTGTATTAATCTGTCACTTTTTTTAACAAGGAGGATAATCAAGATGGAAACACTGAGCATCTCTTGAAGATCCTTGTCGTCCATAGAGCCACTGCAGAGGACCAGTGGACTTTATTATTATTACTGAGGGCCATAAAGTGCTGACTAACTGAGGAAGGAGAGCCAAGGCTTGCATCCTATTAGTGGGGTTTATTTAAGCTTTAAATGTAGTCTACCAAGAAAAGATAAAGTATATGTTTGAGTTTTTACAAAAGATGTTCCTTGAGATTGATGGGATAAACTGCTCAGAAACGTTCAGACACTAAAAACAAATTGCTGGCTTGAATGTAACGACTCAAGTTGATAATGGATAATAGGCTCTTGTTACACTTTGTTAAAACGTCATTGTGTCCTGAAATATTAAAACACCAGGTGAACTTTAGTTTTAAAACAACAGCCTACCTCACTTCTAATCTGTAAATATGGATTTTGTTTATTATAACATTTGTCTGTTCTGAAAATTAAAGTTGTATTGCTGTTGTGTGATAAGGGTAGTAGTTATTAGGACACTTTGCTTCTTTGTGTATGTTGATCATTTGTCATGTGCCACAGGTAAAGCTCTGCACATTTACAGTTTTATGGTCAGTGGCTTCATACTCGAGTGACAGGAGTGTACATTGTGGTTTGAATTGGACTTTTTTTTTAATTCTGATTTATTTGAGGTAAATGGTAGCGCTGCTGCCTCGCAGTTAGGAGACCTGGGTTCGCTTCCCGGGTCCTCCCTGCGTGGAGTTTGCATGTTCTCCCCGTGTCTGCGTGGGTTTCCTCCGGGTACTCCAGTTTCCTCCCACAGTCCAAAGACATGCAGGTTAGGTGGATTGGCAATTCTAAATTGTCCCTGTGTGTGTGAGTGTGGGTGTCCTATAATGACTTACAGAATAACGAAGTGGAAAGTTAACTTCATCTCATCGAAGCACAATCAACAAAGTATTCCATCACCTGCATACTTGGAAAAGCTCACCAGTGATGGACTGGGTATGTGTTTGAATATTAAGATTCTTTTTATTGAGCTATTTGTTAATTTTAGATAAGGTTAAATCGCAGTTAATCGAGTTTTGTACAGACTTGGTAAATGAACCGAGAGAGAATATACAGTATAACACCAGAGGTGAAAAATAAATCATAAGCCCTCATTCATGATGGTAGAAAGTTATGCTGTCACTTAGGATAAAATTAGACGGGTAAATGTTTATCCTATTAAATACAGGTATAGTCCTATCTCCTTTTCTATTATAATGAATATTTACCCCTGTGATTTATTTCTTAAGTGACAACATACCTTTATTAAGTGTTTTTGTGTGTGTGTCGTTTTAAGCGATTATAATGAGGTGTGTTTTTGTGTCTTCGTTAATGTAATGGCACAGAATTTGGTCCTTCAGTTTACGTTGTTTAATTGTGCGCGGAGCTGTTGAGGCTAAAAACTGTGCCAGCTGCAGGCGTATACATCTCGTGTTGACAGGTTTTTGGTTTAGTAAGTCTGATAAATTTATTTTTAAGTTACATCATTGACGCCCTTTAAACTATCTGACTTGTATTGCCTATATTGTACTATTTGTTAGCGGGCTGGCACAGCACATGATGGAGTCACCAGTGTAGTTGGCACCGGCGGGCTTTGCTTTGTGTTTATTCACACAGCAGCTCTCAACACGACCAGCTTTGAACTGACTGCGGACTATTATCGTTATTAACGTGACAAATAACGTGTCACAAGTGTAACCACATGACCCCGAAGACTAAGAAGGCGCTGCTCTCCTTTCACATCCTCAGCCCAGACAAAGGCTGCGCCCAGCCTGGATCAATTCAAGTGAGTAGTCGCGCTCCTCCTGCACTTCTCCGCGACTATGGCGACACACAGCCCTCCTCCTACTGCAATGACAATGAGTGGCGACCTCGACGCAGATTGGGATGTTTTCAGGTCAGAATCTGAAGATGATGCCATTGCTATCGAGCTTAATCGCTGGAGTATCATGGGCGCCGAGTGCAGACGAGTTTATGAACACAACGTGAATCTTTGAGTAGCGGACCAGACTGATGTAATGGCTATTCGAAAAGCATTGGAGGGACACTATAAACCTACAAAGAACGTGATGTAGGGACGCTGTTTACAAACAGGATGAAGGGGAGCCATTTGACAGTTATATTACAAGGCTAAAAGAAAAATCCACCACCTGTGAGTATGGAGCATTAAGAGACAAATGTATTCGCGATAAAATCCTGCTGGTATAGCAAATGAAGCAACGGGCAGGTGGTTATTACGAGAGAGAGATCTCACCCTGGCCATGGCACTGGAGACTTGTTCATTTGCCCACCGTGTCTCTGAACGGCCTTTGTTATGTCGAGAGGACTGGCGGAGCAGATACACTTCATATCCGTATCGCCCCATATTAGGACCACCGATTCATTAACAGAGCCGAGGACTCCAAGACCACCGACTCACTAGCAGTGTCTGCTGGCTCCGATACCGGGGTCCTGATTGTCATTATCCTCAATCAGTTTGGGGTCGGCATTAAGCGAATTGCTGATCAGTTAGACAAACGCAGTCTGATCGCTAGCGGCGTCTTCATTCTGATCAACAGCAGCCCTCTGCTATACCTGCGGTGTTATTAACTGCAGACGCCTTCTCTGCCGTATCTGTCTGATCTCCAGGGGCTGGGGTCTCATCTGGGGTCAGTTGTTTTCCTGTATCTGTAGCCTCATCAATGTCTGTGCAGTCTCTGGCTTCATGAGCAGCTTTGACACATTTAAAGCATTTCATCGTCCTGAGCTGACAAAGATAACATATTTGTGACCAGAACCTCAACGCCACGTTTAACTCCTCCGCTGTATTTTTAAAATCATTCAAACTTGCCTCCTTAAAGACATCACATGTTTCAACTGGGGCGCTTTACACCCTAAAGGTATTCGTTTAATCTGCAAGGTTAACTGTCCATAGTGAGACAGCTCTCTTTTGAGGGTCTCATTAGTGAGAAAAGGAGGTACATTAGATAAGGAGATCTTTGTTGGTGGAGTAGTAAAACACATTACAGGCGTTAGTGTCCCTGATAACAACTCCATGTGCTACCAATCTGTGGAAAAAATCTGCTGTAACAACGAACACAAGCAGTGTACTGGTCACTGGTCACTGGGGAGGCTGAACAGAACATTCACAGCCTTCCACATTCCCTACAGCTAACACACAGTC
>NW_024377008.1:0-8295 GCF_016835505.1 Polypterus senegalus | reverse complement strand
TTTTAAACGGCTAACACCTACTTTGTCCACCTTTAAATCGGGCTCTAAAATCGTTCCCACAAGCTCTCCACCTCAAGCGTCTTTGTCATCTAAATGTGTTTCTATCTTGCTACCTCTGGACAGATAGGGCACTATCACTATTGAACCCTTGTCCAAGATGTCAGACACCAGTAAAAAGTCCAAAAGTAGACTTTATTTATACTGCAAATGCACAAAGCCCCCTCCTCTTCACAATACTCATTAAATCAATCAAACAATCCTCCACTCCCAGACGCTTGCCACCTTCCCACCCAGCTGCTTGCTCGCCAGGAGCTCCCACAATCCTTTTATATTCCCTGACCTGGAAGTGTTCCAATCCTTAATCCATGTGATCTCTTTTCACTCCGGTCAGATAAAAGTTTCACTCTGGAAGCACGCCATTCCCTTGTCCATGTGACTCAGATGTACTTCAGGATAGGGTAAATAAGCATCGTTCCTCCCTGCAGCGTCTCCTAGTTGCCCCCATGGTATCCAGCAGGGCTGTGGATACAGACTCCAATGTCCATGATGCCCTGCTGGTCTTCGGGGCACCACCATGCTGCAGGGAGAGCTCCACCTGGCGACTTGGGGGTATTGGCCAGGATAAATGGCCGGCCATACACCACACCTCCTACAGAGTCCTGTTTTATGAATATCTCTTGAAATTGTGAACCCATGAACCTTCATTCCAGTTTCAGTCAAAGAGCATTGCAGAATTTGAGAGTGACAGTTACATTATAGTAACCTTTTGACCAGTCAACATTTTGCTCTGATGCCTGCTCTAGTAAGAGTCTGGGTGCTGTGATGAACCTTCCACTTTCTGAAAATGGATCCAGCAATGCTTAATGGAACATTAAAACTCTTCAGTATTTTATTGACGCCAATTCCTGCCTTGTGCATTTCAATGATTTTTTTCTCACATCAGCAGAATGCTTCATTGTCTTCATTTTTCAGCGATTGTCCAACAAAGACTATGACCCTCACAAAGGGTGCTTTTTATAACCAGTGTGGCTGGATGGGCGACCGGCCGGACGCTCAGGAGGACCGGAACAGGCTTACACCCCTCAGACCATGTGGGGTGACCGCCTGGTTGCTATGGGGACCACGGGTACAGGGCTTTGAAGCTCAACCCTGTAGGGGCCCATGGTCACTGCCAGGGGCGCCCAGATGCCTTGGGAGCCCTGGACCTCAGCACTTCCGCCACACCTACTTATGCAATCACTTACTTCGGAGTTTTACTTCTTCAGTTAAATATCTACAGAATATGGTTTATTTGACTTTGAAATGATATAGTTACAGCATACGAGTTCACACTAAAAATACTGAATGGATCAATATATGTATTTACTGTAAATATTTTGTCATGTAGAAAATTGTGATGACTTTCAAGGGAATGGAATACTGTTGCATGCCAGTGTAATAAAAATAGTCTAAATACCACAAAATGAACTCTCAATAACAAAAAAAAACCAAACAAACATCCAGCGCAAGGGATACTGTTAATCTATATAAATAAAAGTCAATTTATGTGTGTGTGTATGGATCTTCCAGCATCATTTCCAAATAGCTGGAGCGTTTTATGAAACTTGGTACACGTTTATCATTGCTTAACTAAAAATACTATGGGGTCAAATCAACCCTTAACCCTTTCCCCTTTCTGGGTGGGGTGGGGTTATCTTGCACCCCCTTTTTATGCATGTTATCATAGTACTGACCTCCATAGAGCAACTGGAGGTGACTCCCAGCATTCTTTTGTTTGAGCAACAATACCTTTGATTTTGAAAATAAATAGAGTTGGCAAGGTCTGAGCGTCAACTGATGATAACATACATACAAGACTGCAAGACAAGTGCATTAGTGAATCTTCATTGTTTGTTAATTTATTTTAATTTTTAAAGTTTTTTTTTAAATTATATTTTTCTCAATAGCAAGGTATTTCAGTTAGTTTATGATATCTTCCATATCACCATGGCAATCACCGGTAGCTTTAATTTGCAAAACCAAGTCCACATATCAATGTTGATTGTGTTAGCTATTATGGTATAAATGCTAAAACCCACAGTGATGAGTATTTCATGCCCCTTGTGCATGATATTCTGGAATATTTGGATTTCACCCAGATATTAGAAAGTATGTGTAGAGGCTGGCGTACTAAGAAGATGGCAGTGATATGCCAAAAATATTGCTCCAGTTCAGAGTAATACCTTTGAACTGAAGAATGCTGCAGCTTTCTTTCAACTTCTCACAGAATAGGAGCTTGGAGAGTTACTGGACAATTTTCTAATATTTACATGGGTGAAATCATTGTATTTTTTACCAAAATTAAAATATCACATACAACTCTCCTTCCTTGGACATCTAGTCTAGACTGAATGTTGAAGAAGAATCATTCTAAACATTTTGCAGTCATTCTCCTTCTGACTTGAAAACCTTGCAATGGTTTTTAGGGATGGCAGGCTGGCTTCTTAAGTTTTCCAAGAAGGGCTAGTATTGTTGCCCCTCTTTGCCATTCCCTTAGAAAGGGTGTTGCATGACAGTGGACTCTGTGTGCCAAGATGCTTCTTGGAGTTCAGAAGATCATTGATGGTACCTAATTTTTTGTAACAATCTGATATCACACTTTCTTTTAGGTTCACACAGACACCAGTTAACATTGTAAAAGGGACTGTTTTGATACAAGAAAAGGAAGAGGAACAGTGCATTACTGCGTGTGCAGTCTAGGTTCCAATTTTTTGATAGTTGTCTGGGCTGTAGAAAAGTGGCACATTATCTAGAGTGCAGATTATTCAAGGTACATGTTGATCACCATGTGTTGTCTTGGGCCTTAACTATCCAAAACCAACTTCGTCTGACCAGGTGGATTACTTCTACAACAATTTACCTTTAAGGTATACTATTGGAAAGGATGTAGAAATGTGGTTCGGGATACACTAACAAGGGAAACCCAGTATGATGGCTGTGCCAGTCTAGCAGGGCATGTAGGGCATGGTCTGATGCCAGGTGTAAATTTGGGTAATGTTATAAGTGCTACCTGAAGTTGGACCCGGATCAGCGAGCGGAAGCAGAGAGCGGATCACAGCACCCGCTCTCCCACAAGCACGTAGCCTTCGAAGCACCCGGCAAGTTCACCTGAGGTAAAGCCGCAGCTGACCAGTAGAAATAACCGGCAGTGAGAAATTAAAGTCGATCGCTCAGCGGGTGGTGGAAACTTAAAGCTACGGTGATTCAGCTCAACAGGGAAAGCGCAGAAGCACCTATAAAACGCAAAGATGACTTCAACATTTAATGTAAGTTCTATCTGCTCTCTGCCCATCGAGGGCACGTTTATATGTTGTATGTCCTGCAGTATGTACAGCTCAGGTTTTCCGCCGACAGTGCAGATAGCTTCACCTGCCAAAAAATGTTTAGTTAATTTAGAGTTGGTCGGAAAATACGCCAATTGGAGGACCGCATTAGAATCTGATAGCATTAGGCAAACCAAAATTGGATCGACTCGGTTTGTTTAGACAATTCGGCTACATCTGATTCGCTTCAGTCTCTCCAGGTCCCACTGTAGTCAGTGCGAGGCCGAAATCAGCAGCACCAATTCAGCCACAGGGCGAGTGGGTAACAGTAAGACGGGTCTAAGAATCCAAAATTTAGTCCCCCAGCATTCAGGTCACCAATTCGGACCTAGAACAGGTTTTCATCTCTCCGCAGCGCGCCTGTGGAAACTGAGAATAATAAAGTGCTCATAATTGGCGATTCCATAGTGCGGAATGTTAGAATTCAAACTATGTTAAACCAGCAGTTAATGTTAAGTCCTTGCAGGCCAAGATTTCGGGCATAAAGGCGCATTGGATCGTGTTGCCGATGAAGTATCTACCTTATTGCTGCATGTCGGCACTAATGATATTTATTTACAGCAATCTGAGGTATTAAAGCGGAACTTCATCTCTATGCACCAAGCTAAAAAAATGTCGGAATTTAATTGTATCTGGCCCCTTACCAAGATTGTATAGAGGGGATGTGATTTATAGCAGATTGCATTCCTTTCACTGCTGCTAGAAACCTGGTGTGCAAATAAAAGCATAGCATTTGTGAACAATTGGGATGTTTTTTGGAAAGGCCTGGATTTTTCAGGAGAGATGGTCTTCATCCTAACTGAGGGATCTATGTATTATCCCAAAATATGGCAGAAAACTGCCTGGTTGACTGATTAGAGCACCATCCAGGCCGCAGTCATGTGATCTTAAATCACAGGCTGTTCTTATCCCACCTGTTATTTTCCTGAAGCTGTTACCCATAATCCGTGTTGTGGGCATCCAGTAAATTTATTCTTGAAACAAACCATAAATTAATTGATAACCAAAAATAAGGTGTATAATTAGACCAAGGATAAAACCAGACACTCCACCGGGGGCATCTGTAATAGAAATTTAATTCAAATTAAAACAAAATATATCAGCAGTTCAGAAAGAACCATGTTTTAAATGCTGTTTATTGAACATTCGCTCTCTTGGCACTAAAGCTGTTTTGCAAATGATATAATATTAAGTACAAAAATCTGATCTGTGTCTTCTTACTGAAACCTGGCTTAGTAAATGTGACACTGTTCTAGCTGAGGCCCACCAGATGGATACTGCTCCTTCATAAGTCTAGAGATTCTGGTCGAGGAGGAGGCCTTGAATAATACATTGCAACAAAATGCAAATCACTCCTAAGAACTTAGGCAACTTTACATCCTTTGAGGCATTCATTTTAAATATTAAAACAGATTTCAACACAATTATAGTGCTAGTCTACAGACCACTTAGGGCCATATATTCATTGTTCATGACTGAATTTAGCAACCTTCTGTCTGATTTGGCTATAAATTATGATCACGTAGTACTGATGGGGGATTTTAATGTACACATTGATGTGGAAACTGACACTTTTAGCAAATGTTTTACTTATTTGTTAAATTCAGTAGGATTTTGTCAGATTCTCAAAGGTCCAACTCATAATCATAACCATACATTAGATTTAATTATAACTTACAAAGTTGAAATTCAAAATTTAAATATCACTCCATTAAATGTAGTTATTTCCGATCACTTTAATTACGTTTGATTTAGTTCTGCCCACATGCCAGCTCACGCAGATTAAAACAAAGACAGTGCGACATCTAGATTGTAATTCTGCTTCAAAATTTATAGATACCTTGAGTAAGTCGAGTGTAATTGTGGAAAACCATTTAGATCAGTTAACATCAAATGTAAACGTTAGATCAGCTAATATCACATTATAATGTGACCTTGAGAAATGCTCTGGACACAGTGGCTCCCCTTAAAACAAAAGTGATCAAAGCACATAGAAACTCTCCCTGGTTTAATGAAAACACTCGAGCTCTTAAATTAGAGTGTCGTAAAACTTGAGCCAGATGGGGAACAACAAAGCTACATGTCTTTCAAATTGCATGGACAGAGAGTGTTAATAAATATAAAAGGCCCTCTTAAAGCTCGCTCAGAATACTATTCTACATTAATAGATAGCAATAATAAAAATCCCCGGGTACTGTTTAGAACAGTGGCTAAATTAACAAATGGCAATTCAGATCAACAGTGCAAAATACCAACAGATATTTGCAGTACAGACTTTATGAACTTCTTCAATGAGAAAATTAAAAAAATAAGATCCCAGATCTCAGCATCACAGTACAAACCAAATACTAGCTTAGCAGACCCTGCCAACATTTGCATTCAGCACTTTAATAATTTTAATCCTGTAACTCACCAGGAAGTCTTAACTTTAATTACTAAAAGAAGCCCACTACTTGTTCCTAGATCCAGTGCCAACAAAACTAGTAAAAGTGCAATGGATGTTCTTGCAGCACCTATTCTAACCGTTATCAATAGTTCATTACTGCATGGCACCGCACTGATGCACTAAAGTGTCAGTCATTAAACCTTTACTTAAAAAGTCAGACCTAGACCCACACATACTAAATAACTATAGGCCTATTTCAAATTTACCATTTCTCTCTAAAATACTAGAGAAAGTAGTCGCCAGTCAGCTTCAGTCACACCTCACGCTGTACAATTTATTTGGAAATTCCAGTCTGGCTTTCTGACTGGTCATTGTACAGAAACGCACTAACACGGGTTGTAAATGACATTCTGATATCCCTGATGAAGGAAACCCACTGTAATTATGTTGTTGGACTTAAGTGGCATTTGACACCATTGACCATTCGATTTACTGCACAGGCTAGAAAACGATGTTGGGCTTACAGGCCCGCGTGCTCGCTATTCAGTTCGATTATCAAATCATTACAGTATGTACAGAAATGTGCTGACAGTAATCTCATTATACACAGAAGTTCAATATGGTGTCCGAGGCTCAGTACTGGACCTTTTCTGTTTTCACTTTACATGCTTCCACTGGGATCTCTCATTAGGAAACATAATGTTAATTTTCACTCGTATGCAGATGACACCAGTTATACCTTCATTTAAATCAAATGAAGTTTCTCCGATGTTGTCTTTAATTAGTTGTGTTAGTGAATTAAAGGAATGGATGAATGAGAACTACTTGTCTTTAAATACAGATAAAACAGAGATGTTAATTGTTGGAGGGAATGACGCTGATCACAGCAATATTTTGTCGTCATTTAACTCAGTTGGAATCCCAATTAATTTTACTGAATCTGCCCGCAATCTAGGGGTTATCTTTGACTCTAGCATGTCATTTAAAGCGATATTACAAAGTCAGTCCAAAACATGTTTTTTCCATCTTAAAAATATTAGGAAATTAAGGCGCTTTCTAAATAAACAGGATTGTGAGAAATTAATTCATGCATTTATCTCTAGTAGGATTGACTACTGCAATGCGGTGTTCACTGGCTGTTCAAACTGTTCTATACAGCTCCAGTTAATCCAAATGCGCCTGCAAGAATTATTACAAGAACAAGAAAATATGAAGACATAACCCCAGTTCTTAAATCTTTACACTGGCTCCCAGTTAAGTTTAGGGCAGATTTCAAAATCCTCCTTTTAACATATAAAGCATTAAATGGCCAAGGTCCATCTAACTTGTATGAACTTATCATGACTTACAAACACCTGAGCTTGACATTAAGATCTCAAGATGCCGGTCTGCTTAGGATTCCCCAGGATTAATAAAATAACAGGGAGGTCGAGCTTAGTTACAGGGCCCCTAAACTGTGGGAATGGTCTTCCTGCTTCCATAAGAGATGCCCTTCAGTCTCAGCCTTTAAATCCCGGCTGAAGACTCACTACTTCAGTTTAGATATCCTGACCGAGCTGCTGATTAACTGTACATACTGCATCTCTTTTAGTCATTAGCACTATAACATAAGTAACATGATAATTATATTTGAATACTAACCTCACCTATTCTGTTTCTTTCTCGGTACCCAAATGTGGCAATTGGTGCCACGGCCCACCTGCCAAGTTGTTTGCCTGCCATGGTAAAGTCATCCTGATGGAGGATCACAGGAATCATGGGAAAGAGGGGTCCTTTCATCGGAGCAACGTTTCACCTGCGGGCCTGGCCAAATGGGGGGGCAATAGATGGATGAGGTCTCCAGGACTCTAAAAATATCCAAACCTAATTATGTCATATCACCCTACTGTTAAACCGCTTCTAAAATTTTTATTATTATGTGTCTTAAGGAATTGTTCTGTTCTGTGTATTGTATTGTGACCCCTACTTTTTACACTCCTGCACGCCCAACCTACCTGGAAAGGGGTCTCCTTTGAACCGCCTTTCCAGGTTTCTTTCATTTTTCCCTAAAGGTTTTTATTGGGAGTTTTTCCTTGTCTTTTCAGAGAGTCAAGGCTGGGGGCTGTCAAAGGCAGGCCTGTTAAAGCCCATTCGGCACTTCCTGTGTGATTTTGGGCTATACAAAAATAAATTGTATTGTATTGTATTGTACCTCATAAGAGTCTTTTCAGGAAAGAGTTGAAAGGTGTGATTGATTGGGTAGATTAAATTCCAGTTTATGTTGTGTTTGTTGTCCCAAATATAAGAAAAAGGAAGTGAGACCTTCTGAAATAACAACAAAGGCTTTATAAGCCAGGTCAGGCCTTTGATTACCTGGAAAGGCCTCAACCAATGTAGGCTTAATTCCAACGCAGTAGCAGATTTTAGCATTGAAACATACTTCCCTATAATATAAAAACTAAATAATAAAATGGACTGTCCTTTAAAAAAAGCACGAGGAAAAAAAGCTTTTTTAAAAAAAACAAGAAAACAAAAAAATTGCTAAAATTCAAATAAATTCCAATGAAA
>NW_024377007.1:0-4912 GCF_016835505.1 Polypterus senegalus | reverse complement strand
TATCACCGGTTTATTATCTGGGATCATCTTAATGCACTAAATTCTAAGATATATATATATTTTAGCAATTTTTTCTTTAGATTATAGAAGATATCTCTATTTTCCTAAGCATTGGGGGCTTTTGTGCTTTGGACGTGCTCTGTCTCTGATGTCGAGATTGGAACTAGTGAAGTGGGTTTTAGCCTCACTTGAGGAGCAAAGGAGGGTGGGGTTTCAAGGAGAGAAAGAGAGCTGGCTTAATCTATACCTAATCTATCCTCTCAATCTTTATAATTATAACTATCAACGTAATAATAAGCTGCATGGCAACAACTCTTGGGGAAATAGGAAATTAAGACCTAACATTTCACTCCAGTTAAGACTATAAAATGACATCAAAACTCAGAATCAGTGTCTCCAGATGGGACAGTTAACTCGTAAGCTGGAATGTTAAAGTGCCCGAATCACGAACTAAAGAGAAAGAAAGTACTTTCTCACCTAACAAGTCTAAATGCTAAAATAGTATTTTACAGGAGACCCACTTACTAAGCAAGGATCAGTTCCGCTGCAAAAGACTGGATGGCAACAAATGTTCCATTCTAGTTTTTACAAAGAAAACTAGAGGGTGGAATTCTCATACATAGAACTGTTCCATTTGTAGCATTAGATGGTATTGGATCCTGAAGGGAGATATGTAATGGTCATGGGAGACTTATCTAACTGTAAAATGATTTTGATAAATGTTTATGCACCTAATGTTGATGATAATGAATTTATACAAAATTTATTTGCATCCATTCCCAATCTGAACACTCAGAAAGTTATAATGGATGGGGACTTTAATTGCTAGTTTTAAATCCACTTTTAGATAGGACTTCTCCACAGGGGAACGCACTAACACCGCAAAGATAGATTATAAAGTTTATAACTGATCACAACTTATCAGATCCCTGGAGATTTTTAAACCCAAATTTAAGAACATATTCTTTCTACTCACCAGTACATCATTGCTACTCAAGGATTGATTACTTCTTTATAGACAATAACTTCTTGCCTAAGATTAAATCTTGTAAATAGATGCTATTGTTATTTGGACCATGCACCTATGATCTTGGAGCTGAAATTACTAAGCCTCCATACACTCACCCCGCAGATGGCGCTCAACCCTTCTATTAGCTGACGAGAATTGTACTGAATTTATATCCAAGCAAATCAAATTCTTTCTAGAGACAAATATATCCCCGAGATCTCTGCAGGAATACTCTGGGAAACTCTAGGCCTTCTTAAGAGGACATATTATCTCATATCTTCCCACAGAAATAAATCTGAAGCAAGAAAGTAGCAGAGATAAAAAGCGAAATTACTAAAATAGATGAAGAACATGCCAGACTACCGGTTAGACTCTACATAGGAGGAGACAGGCTCTACATTCAGAATGAAACCTCTTGACAACTAAAGAAACTGAACAACTAATCTACAAATCCAGACATCATTACTATGAACATGGAGAGAAAGCTAATAAGCTTTTACCTCAACAAATTCACAAGCAAGATGTACGCAACGCAATCTCGGTAATCACTAACACGAACGAGGATAAAATCATCGAACACAAAAATATAATGCACACTTTCAGAGACTACTATAAATTCCTATATACTACTGAGTTTAAAGAAGACAATATACAATCTAATGCATTTCTGGATACATTACAGATACCACAAATTGACGCTTTTAGTGTGGGGGAACTTGATAAACCTCTGGCATTATCAGAATTACTAGATGCTATAAAGTCACCCAAGGTGGAAAAGCAGCATGCCTGAGCTACCCTGCAGAGTTTTACAAGAAATTCTCTGCTCAGCTAGCTCCCCTCCTATAAGCAACATTTACAGAAGCCAGAGATAACCAATTTCTTCCACAAACCTTTCGCCAAGCATTAATCAGTGTCTTTCCAAAACAAAATAAGGACTTATTACAATGTGCATCATACAGACCAATTTCACTTCTGAATAACGACGTTAAAATACTCTCTAAAATCATAGCTAGAAGGATGGAGAAAGTGCTCCCCTCTGTAATATCACAAGACCAAACTGGATTTATTAGGGGCCGACACTTATCTTCAAATCTTTGACGCCTGTTTAATGTGTAATATACTCACCAACTAAATCAAACACCCAGAAATATTATTATCATTGGATGCAGAAAAAGCATTCGACATGATTGAATTGAAATACCTTTTTACTACATTGGAGAAGTTTGGGTTTGGCCCGAACATTTGTGCATGTATTAAATTACTGTATACTAACCCAGAAGCTTCAGTTTGCATCAATAACATTTGCTCAGACTACTTTAAACTAGAATGTGGCACTAGACAAGGATGCCCCTTGTCATCCAGTGTTTCCATGATTCATTGAACCACTGGCAATACATTGTCGAAATACTGATCAGATAAAGGGGATTAGCAGAGAAGGACTGGAACAGAAAATCTCATTATATGCAGATGATATGGTATGTATATTTGACTAGAAAATTCTGTGCCTGCAGTCTTAGCAGCACTCACAGAATTTCAAAAGACTCTGGTCTCAGAATTAATCTGAATAAAAGTGTACTCTTTCCAGTGAATTCTCAAGCATATAATATTAGATTAGACACCCTACCTTTATCATTGCAGAACAGTTGTAAACATCACAAGTAAACATAAAGCTCTTTATCAACAAAATTTTGTCGTCTGCATGGAAAAAATTAAACAAGACTTGCATAGATGGTGAACCCTATCATCTACACTAGCTGGAAGAATTAACACCTGTTAAGATGAATATTCTTCCTAAGCTCCTTTTTATTTCAAAACATCCCAATATACATTAATAAATCATTCTTAAGCAATTAGATTCAACAATAACCTAATTTATTTGAATTCAAAATATCCAACGATCAAAAGAGCTATCCTACAAAGACAAAAGGCAGAAGGCTGATCATGCTCTACCTAACTTCCAGTTTTATTACTGGGCAGCAAATATACAGGTGATAAGAACCTGGACACAAATAGAAGAACATACACAGGCTTGGACCGCATAGAAGTAAAATCCTGCAGTACTTCTTTGTATTCCTGATCTGCGCTCCAATAAACACACACGCATTGGCAATACACTAATAACCCAATTGTGCTCCACTCACTTAGAATCTGGAACCAATGTAGAAAGCATTTTAAGACGGAGAAGCTTCTATCTGTGGCACCCCTGCAAGAGAACCATCTCTTTTCAACCTTCACAAACATATGCAGTTTTAATTCTGGAAAAATTGGAATTAACTTGCTTAGAGATCTTTATATAGACAACGTCTTTGCATCCTATGAACAATTACATTCCAAATTTAACATTCCAGCTACACATTTCTTTCACTATCTTCAAATCAGAACTTTGTTAAACAGAACCTTCCAGATTTTCCCTCATCTTGCACCCTCATCCACACTGGAAAAATATTGCTCAATCTCAAGGAATTAGACTCCATCTCTACAATATATAAAATCATTTTACAATCCCTTCTTTTCAAAGATCCAAGAGGACACTGGGAAAAAGATCTCTCAATTAATATATCAGAAAAGGAATGGAAAATAGCAATGCAGAGAATTCACTCGAGCTCCATATGCGCAAAACATACAATTATACAACTCAAAATTATATATCGAAAGCATCATCTGTCCGACTAAAACTCTCCAAAATGTTTCCAGGGCGATGATCCAACCTACTGAACATTGCAACAAGCCCCGTCTCACTGGGTCACATGTTCTGGGCCTGCACCAAATTAACATTATTCTGGACATAAATTTTTAATTACCTCTCAGACAGCCTTAGACTCACAATCCCTCCTAACCCATTAACAGCTGTGTTTGGGGTTCTTCCAGAGGGGCTTAAAGTGGAGAAGGACAAACAAATTGTGATTGCATTCACTACGCTCTTGGCACGCAGACTTATTCTGATAAACTGGAAGAACCCAAACTCTCCTCTTTTAAGTCAGTGGGAAACCGATGTGTTATATTATGTGAAATTGGAAAAATCAAATACTCAGTTAGAGGATACATACAGACTTTTTCAAAACATGGCAGAATCTAATCAGTAATATTTTAAAATAAGTTTATAAAGCACAGAGAATTTATTAATTTAGGTATGTTTACAAGCCTTAAATTTACCGTAGTTTGCTCTCTCTCTCTCAGGGGTGGGGATCGATCTGTTCTTAACATAATTCTTCTTTTTGTAAAAACTTGATTGCTATGTAATAAAATTAATAAAAAAAAATACATTTGATTTAGGACAAAGAGATCAGATAGAAGGCAGAGGAGCTGGTGAGTGTGAATGGCAATTGTTGACTAGAGGGCATGAACTGAATAATGGTTTACGGATACTGAGTAAAGAAAGTGTGGAATTAAAACAAAGAACAATGGAAATGAAAGGATTCAAGTGCTTGTGTGTGAAAGGTCTGAATGTGCTAGTGCAAAAATGGCTGAGTTGGAAAGAAAGTACCAGTTTAGGAGTTGGTTTGAATGAACCAAGACAAGCCAAAGAACAAAGGATGGGGATGGTGCAGAGGAAGCCAGCCAGCAAGTCAGGAATGCATAGGGGTGTGAAGGTCCTAACAGTTGTGCTGGGCCAGCAGTAATTAAAAAGCACACACACTTAGGTTCAGTAATCTCGAAACCTGACTGAGCAGTTGTTTAAAAAGACAGGCTATGAATCTCCATGCAATAAAATGGAGAAAAGTGAGCTGGTCTTTAGTAAAGAGCACAGGTCAGTTTTAGGAGCGATGCTGGATTTAGCACTTGGATTCTGGAGAGGTTTTAGCCCACACTTTCCGGTAGCAGTTACCATATAATAAAAAAAGGACACATGGGCAATGAAAAAAGAAGGGTAGCGCAGGAAGACAGGAAAGGGAAAACAGTTAT
>NW_024377006.1:0-9864 GCF_016835505.1 Polypterus senegalus | reverse complement strand
TAATTGTAAAATATTTAAAAAACCATTTTTTTTTGGTTTTTTTTCCCCCCCCCAGAAACTATTTTTAAGGAGCATGATTGTACAAAAAGTAACCTTTTAACTCCATGATTTTGTGTAAACATTAGTAGACAGAGAAAATGCTTAACTATGGCAACTAATGACACAAAAGGGTTTATGATGGGATGTCACAGAAACAACAACAGCAACATTTATTTATATAGCACATTTTCATACAAATGACGAAACTCAAAGTGCTTTACATGATGAAAGAGACAAGACAAAGAAAATAAAATTAGGAAACACAAATTTAACATAGAATAAAAGTAAAGTCCAAGGGCCCAGGAAGGACAGAAAAAAACAAAAACAAAAAATCAGATGGCGGGAGAAAATAAAATCAGGGTTCCAAGGCCACGACTGCCAAGCACCCTCTAGGCATTCTACCTAACATAAATGACCTCAAACAGTCCTCATTGTATTCAGGGTTCTCATGGAAGGACTTGATGGAGGGGTCATGTGGACTTCTGGCCTAATCCATCAATGTAGGGACATTCAGTCTTTGATTAGTGGGTGGTGGTGGCAGTTCCACTACAGAAAACCAAAAAGAACAAAAGAGAAAGTAGGGGTTAGTATGGATTTTGGAGCCACCATGAATGATAATGATGATTAATTGAATATACAGAGCATCAGGATTTAACTAAGATGAAGCTATAGAAAGCATGTTAAAGTAATGTGTTTTCAGCAGTGTTTTAAAGTGCTCCATTGTATTAGCCCATGAATTTTGGCCTATTGGCAGGCTATTCCAGATTTTATTGCATAACAGCAGGAGTCCCCACACCACTTCTTTTAAGTTTTGCTCTTGGAATTCTAAGCAGACCCTCATTTAAAGATCTAAGGTTCGATTTGGAGGTAAGACATTCCAAGATATAAGATGGAGCAAGATTATTTAAGGCTTTGTAAACCATGACAGTATTTTAAAGTCATTTCTAAATGACACAGGTAACGTATAGTGGACATCAAAACTGGGATGTGCTTGGTTTTTTCTTTCTGAGTTAAGATTCTAGCAGCTGCATTCTGCACTAGTTGCAATCGATTGATGTCTTTTTTGGGTAGCCCTGAGAGGGTGCATTACAGTAATCTAGCTGACTGAAAAAAAAAGCAGAACTAATTTCTAGCGATCTAACTTTTGCTATATTTCAAATGAAAAAATGCTGTCCTAGTAATCTGATTAATATGTGATTTAAAATTCAGGTCAGGTCTATAGTTTACCCCCAAATTCTTTACCTCCTTGACTTTTAATCCTAATGCATAAAGTTTATTTCTAATACCCTCATTCCCATTTTTAAAAGTCACTAAAATTTCTGTTTTCTCCCTTATTTAGTTTGAGTAAATTACTACTTATCAATTCAGAAACACAAATAAGACATTGTGTCAGTGAATCAAGAGAGTCGGGTCATCAGGGCACTATTGATAAGTACAGTTTGTGTCATAAATCTGAATTACTTTCAACAATTAATATTTTTTCCCTGGTATGAATCTCCCAAGGTCCTGCTTACATTTAGCTGCAAAAGCTCAGCATGCACACCTCATTTACTTTTACTGTTTTCTTACTTGAAGGTGTCCCTGATCTCCCCCCCAGTGGTGAAACGTAGAAACCCTGATACAAATCTGCATTGCATCTTCTTACACAGAAGACAAGGGCTTGCTGCACGGCCTAGTCTTCTTAACAGAAGCCAGCCTGCTTGTTTCACAAATTATATAAAAGATAAATTTCCATCCTCCTAAAACACACAAGCTGTGAGAGGAGCGGGAAAGAAGATAAAGAGTTGTATTGTGTTACTTGTGGAAGTTAAAAGGTATTGTGCTAATAAAATAAGCCAATTTGAACCGGGACTTGGGTGTTGTCTAATTGTTTCTGGTGTATGGGGTCCTGCTACACAAACTATGCAGGGTATATTATGTTATATATATACATATATCTTTTGCTATATTTCTTTAGTTTCATACATTTATTCTACATTTATACACCCCTTATAAAAGTATTTTGTTGCATTTTCTACATTAGCTGTAAAACATATGGGAATAAAGCAGAAAATGAGATTTGATCAGAAGGTCAAGTACAAAATATTTTACATAACTGAAAACTGTTTACAGAAAGAATGAAAGTGGAATACAGAAATGCATTGCTTATTCAGCTATTTGTATAAATAATATTTGAATGACATGACAGAAAGAACAGCTACCTCATCCTTCAGCTACGGGTTGAAGCATGATTTAAGTGCTGACTTGTTGGGACGATCAATTCAAAAAGACTTTGGACCTTCTTGCTAACCCAAATCACCTAAATTTAGCTGAAGGGCAACAACCCAGGTTTGACCAGAGCTTTGGCCCTATCCTGCCGTACCAGAGGCTCCTTTACTTCCTTCATAATGAAAATAATGATATACAAGTGTGTTTCTACAGCTACTTGTATGTTTCAAGTTAAATGAACATTAAAGTCAAACTAAGAGCTTTTTTTTCCCCTCTAATTTTAGATGCTTGAAGTCCACCACCTTTTTGAGGTGTAAGGATTGCTATATTTAAAAAGTAAAAGAACTTATTTTCAGCAAGCATGTCCACCCACAAAATACAGTTATAAATTGGAAAAATCTAACATTTTAGCTCAATCATTTTAATATTTCAACTAATGAATTACAATCATTACAGCCTTTTGTTTATCTTAATTTTTTACTTTTTAAACAAGTTGAACCCAAAACTTGAATTTCTATTTACCAGAAAAGGTTTTATATATAGAAAAAGATACATTTCCTAAATTCATCCAAAAACCCACCCAACAATTTTGGATTTCAAACTATTGTCTTATCAATTTGGCATCAGAAGCTTCCTTATTTAGAGTTTTGATTACCAAAGCAGGAAAGCTATTCCAAAACTTTGAGGAGTCCTTGCAGATCTAGAAAAAACATAAGTGGGACAATCCAGTCTATGTGTTTATTTAAAACTGCTATCTAGCCTTATCATTTGAGGCCAGGAGCAGTAGTGACACAGGCAAAGGCTTCCTGAAACATTTTTGATATAGTGGGACAAGTCCCAACCAGCAAGAGAGGCCTAGGCCTGGTACAACACCCATGGCAGAAGGTAACCCGTTAAAATGGCAACACCTGGTTTGAGAGGAGGTCCACCAGGAGGAAGAAAACAGATGTCTAAGGTTGTGTCACAAGCCAAGCAAGGCCAGCTTGAATGAAGTGGGGTGGGGTGGGAGAAAGATCACTTGGGGCGAGCTGTGGAACATGGAGTCCAATTGCTGAGCTTTACCATCAGAGCCACATATGATGTCCTGCCCTCCAACAAACTTGCTTTTTGGTTTGGAGAGGATCCAGCCTGTCTCCCGTGTAGCTGCCCAGCAACTCTTAAATACATCCTGGTGAGTTGCAAGATGAGCCTTACCCAAGCCAAGTGTTGAGGAGCGCACTGCACTGGAGATCAAGAGGAACTACCAACGCCATACCCTTGAAAACTGGACTGCCTTTTGCGCAATATCTTTTGTCTGTAGGGGGAGAAGCAGTGGCCAAAAGATTTCCCGTCGATGTCCTGATCAGCCCGGATGGGGAAAAGCAAGGATTAAACAAAGACTAACTTTCCACCTGAAATCGCAAAACAAACCCGGCCAGACCTGGTCCTTGGTCAAATCCTGTCCACATGTGTTCATTGTGGGGCTGACAGTCCCATGGGGGAAGCCATCGATGAGGCATTCGAAAAGGGAAAAAACTGCAATATGCAAACTGGCTGATGGGGCGAGGACTGGGGCTGGAAAATCTGTGCATCCAGTGGGTGGGCTGCAGGGGTTTCAGGGTAGTTCCACCACGAGGCTTTGAAGGAGGTAGGGGTCGTGGGCAGACTCAGCGGGAAAACCATCAAAGGGGCTCGGAATGCCATAGAAGCAGCCATTGTTGGCTAGCGAATGAGACCGTGATGGGCTTGCATGGAGCCTCAGCCACATCCCAGGTCTGATCAGCCTGTGGGGAGCCGTCCTCCGAGGTGTATTGTGATAAGGCCAAACACCCAATAACCCCGGGCACAACTGATGATTTTCGCTGAGGCGTAAATGCCAGGGTGAAAACCCAGAGCACCTCCAGTCCTACCTAAAAATCAATGCTGTCCTGATTACAAAGGGGTTAAAACATCTAAACATCTGTTTGTACTCAAACACATCCATTTGACTTTAAGTCAATACTGTCACTTTTAGATGTGGACAACAATAAAGCTCCTAGGTCCATTTCATTAAACTCCCCGTCCCTATTGTGGTTTAATCTAACATATTTAATTTCTATGTGTAACACTTTACGTTTATTTACATCAATCGGCCATATCTGCCCAAATCTGAATTTGTCCACCTGTATGTACTGGCAAATGTAACCAAGTTGTTAGTTACATTTTTTTCAAAATCATTTATAAAGATTTAAAAAGACTGGGTTGCCCAATACTAATCCTCCTGGACATTATCTTTAAATGTGAAAAGATGTTCTGTCATAAATGCTTTGCTCTCTGCATCTGAGCCCGTTTTGAACCCACTTTACAAACAGGCCCTTGATCTGTCATTATTTTGATGGATCACTATGGTATTTTTTTAAAAAATCATTTTGAAAATGATGATACATATATATATGCCTCTCGTCAAATGCTTTTTGTCTTCTTCATGGAATTCTAAATTTAAGTGGAATACAATCTTTCTGTCAAACCCCTTGAGTTGATTAATTCCTAATAAAATCTGAAATTTCCCACGTCAGTCAGTCAAAACCCAATGAACAGTTTTTATTGTCATACCATCCATACCCCATATTGCAGCAACAGTGTCATGAAATAACATTTCTAAGGATTTGGGTGCATCATTGCAAATAAGAACAGAATAAGTGCAAGACAAGTGAAGAACTATAGTATAAAACAAAAAATGAATAGATAGGAAAATGAATAAATAGGAATGCATTAAAAATACACACATACATAAATTACGATGTAAATAAAAAAACATCCATAGTAGCAAATGTTACCAAGTATTTGCATATAAATAAACTACTAGGCATAGTAGCATGTGTAGTCGATGTTTTCTTTAATAATTGCTTCCACTAAATTACCTCTTGATTCATGTTAGGTTTACTGGCCTGTAGTTATTAGGAGGCTTGATGACCTTTTATATAATGGCCGTATTGGTTTCCTCCAGTTTTAGTGATTTCTGAAAAATGTATTAAAGGCTCATGCTGATGCTAGTTATTTATTAGATTTTTACTTTTTTTTTTTGTAACACATTCATTACATTCTTTTCCCCAAAACCACAGAACAACTTAAATTTTGCCTGTAGCTACTTAGCGGGTTTTTGACTTAAAAATATGAATTTGGGACATCTCCATTTCCCCTTCTCCATATAGTTAATTTCAGGTATTTTTCTTATACATTTCAGTTTTTTCTTGAATATCTTTTACGATTAAAATACTGAGCAACCATGTCTGGGTCAGCTTTTGCATGTTCCACAGTATTCCTGCTAAATTCCCTTTTAGCTAATGTCTTTAAAGCCTTCTGGTTATTGCTGGAATTTGTCATCTTTTACATATTATATATCTGCTTTCCTTTGCAGTTCTTTTTAGCTCCATTTGTCCGAGACAGATTTGGGACAAACTTTTTACTGTCCTTGTCTGTATCCACACTTAAAATTTTGACCTACTTTTAGATTCTTTAGAGTCTTTAGATTAAACCTCATTTGCTCAAATAATCATTTTAGTTTTTTTTTTTTAAAAAACTGACCAATTATTTTTTGTGTAGTGCTAATAAGACAAGAAACTCCCCACTACAAAAAATGGAAAAATCTTTGAAGCTGTAAAGGCTGATCCCTTACCCAGCCGAGCTACACTCACAAGACCTGTGCCTGGGTGAATTACTGAGGTGAACTTACATATACCAATCATACCTCCCAACAAAATTAAACCCTTAATCCAGTGCTAAACACACAAAGGCAGATATTAAAATAGGTGTATAGATATATTAAATGAAACAATAAAAAAAACAATATGACATTTCCCACTTTGAAAATTATATATATATATACTATCAAAAATAGCCAAGGTGGAGAAGTAGGGGTTTAAAGAAGTTATGAAAAGAAAAGGAAACATTTTAAAAAAATAACATGATTGTCAAGTAAATTGTTTTGTCATTTATAGTGTTGTGTCATATATATATATATATATATATATATATATATATATATATATATATATACACACACACATATAAACATATATACATATAAACATTACATATCTACAGTGGTGTGAAAAACTATTTCCCCCCTTTCCCTGATTTCTTATTCTTTTGCATGTTTGTCCAAAATGTTTCTGATCATCAAACACATTTAACCATTAGTCAAATATAAACAAAAACACAAAATGCAGTTTTGAATGATGGTTTTATTAACTAGGGAAAAAAATCCAAACCCTAAATGGCCCTTGTGAAAAAGTAATTGACCCCTGAACCTAATACTGTTGGCACCCAGCAGCAATAACTGCAATCAAGCGCTTTGATAATTTTCCCAGTGAGTCTTTTACAGCTCTGGAGGAATTTGGGCCCTCTTCTCGATTGTTGTAATTCAGCTTTATTTGAGGGTTTCTAGCATGAACCCCCTTTTTTAAAGGTCATGCCATAGCATCTCAATTGATTCAGGTCAGGACTTTGACTGGGCCCACTCCAAAGTCTTCTTTTTGTTTCTTCAGCCATTCGGGAGGTGGATTTGCTGGTGTGTTTTGGGTCATTGTCCAGTTAGCCCCCAAGATCGCTAGCTTGAGTTGACAAACAGAGGGCCAGATATTCTCCTTTCAGGATTTTGGTAGACAGTAGAATTCATGGTTCCATCTATCACAGCAACCTTCCCAGGTCCTGAAGCAGCAAAACAACCCCAGACTATCACCCCTACCACCCCCATTTTTTTACTGTTGGTATGGTTTCTTTTTCTGAAATGCTGTGTTCCTTTTCCAGATGTGGGACATTTGCCTTCAAAAAGTTCAACTTTTGTCTCATCAGTCCAAAGGTATTTTCCCAAAAGCTGGAAACATTGAGATGTTTTTTAGCAAAATGAGCAGCCTAATGTTCTTTTTGCTTAACGGTGGTTTCCCCTTTTTGAAATCTGCCATGCAGGCCGTTTTTCCCCAGTCTTTCTTTTTATGGTGGAGTCGGAACCTGACCTTAATTGAGGCAAGTGAGGCCTGCAGTTCTTTAGACGTTGTCCTGGGGTCTTTTGACCTCCCCGGATAGTCGCCCCCCTCGCTCTTGAGGTAATTTTAGTCGGCCAGCCACTCCTGGGAAGGTTCACCACTGTTCCATGTTTTTGCCATTTGTGGATAATGGCTCTCACTGTGGTTGCTGGAGTCCCAAAGCTTTAGAAATGGCTTTATAACCTTTACCAGACTGATGATCTCAATTACTTGCTCATTTGTTCCTGAATTTCTGGGTCTTGGGATGATGTCTAGCTTTTTGGGGGTGCTTTTTGGTCTACTTCTCTGTGTCAGGCAGCTCTTTTTTAAGTGATTTCTTGATTGAAACAGGTGTGCAGTAATCAGGCCTGGGGGGGGCTAGAAAATTTAACTCAGGGTGATACACCACGTGTGTAATTACTTTTACACGGGCCATGTAGGTTTGATTTTTTTTCCCCAAATAAAAAACCATCATTTAAAAGCTGCATTTTTGTTTTGTGTTATATTTGACTAATGGTTAAATTGTTTGATGATCAAAACATTTTTGTGTGACAAACATCAAAAGAATAAGAAATCAGGAAGGGGAAAATTTTTACACCACTGTATATATACATTACTTTTACAAAATATATATATATATATATATATATAATTTTATATATATATATATATATATATATATATATATATATATACACATACTATGAGGGCCATTCAGGAAAAAGATTGGTTTGTAAATATATACATTGGTTCAGATATATATACGGTTTTAGATACATTGGTTTGAATATATACATTGGTTTTAATACATCCATTCAGATATATATTTCGTTCAGATATATACATTGTTTGGGATATATTGTTGAGATATTTATAAATTGGTTTGCATAAAATCCGTTCAGAAAAATATATACATTGGTTGAGATACATCCGTTCAGTATATCATTGGTTGAGATATATATATTGGTTGATATACATTGGTTTAAATGTATATATTTAAAATAGATTGGTTTAGATATATACATCGGTTCAAATACATCCGTCAGATATATGCAGGCACAAGCTGCCACCATGTTTAGCATCTCCCCTTTCCCCATCATTGCTTCCAAAATGTTTTAATTATTGTGCACATTTTTATCCAAGTAGCATATGCCTGTCTGTCGGGTTTTGTTTAAGAAATTTCTTGTTTGGGGGTCCTCGATTTAACACTTTTTTCCTTTCATTATTTAAAACACCGCCCGCTCCGCCCCCGGCTCATTGTACCCCTCCTCACTCCCTCTTGTCCCCATGACAGATTCTTCTCAAAAGCTGAGTTACGGAAGCTTGATAGCAACCGCGCACCCCCCATTTTCACCTCAACAGACGCTGGTTTATCATTGACCAAGCCCGGTGATTTGTTTTTCCGTGTTGGCGGGATTTCATTAAAGGGAATTGTTTCAGCAAGGAACTTAGTCCTGTTTGCTGAAAGGATGTATGGAGGAAAACACGGGAATAGCGCTGTTTCTTCTAATGTTTATCAGTGATCAGGGACCAGAAATGATCAGAATATTCCTGCTTCACAAATAACTGATGTCTGTTTTATTGTAAAACTGAGAAAAAACACACACGCCCCCTAAAAACACAAACTCACACATCGTGGGTCGCAACACCTACTGATTAAGTGTATCTGTCACGGGAAAATCATTTTTTTTACTCAATAAACTTTAGTTTTCAAAGTTAAAGCAGTCGTGGATTTTGTTTTTCCTTATTGGCAGAATTTAATTTTAAAAATGATTCACGCCCAAAATGGTGAAAGGGTCTCTTATTTTACAGGGGGATCTTTTTAGGCTTAACATTTTGATTGACTTACAAAAGAAAATAGTTTACTTACCTCTTGCTTGAAATTGGCTTTTAAAAAACTTTTGATATAATTGTTTATGACAGTATAAAATAAAAGTAGTACTCAAAATTATAATGCGATCTAACAGGAAGAGGTGGTGTAAAAAGATTGCTGACTTGAGTTAAATGATCACTGGTTTGTGTCCGGGGGGCTTCTTTTCTGTTATTTTATTTATTTACTTATTTATTTTTACAAATTGTTTTGAGTAGTAAGAAACGTAAGGAATTAATAACAATATTATTATTATTATTATTATTATTATTATTATATGGGTGAATGCATGATCAAATTCAGCCCTAAGAATGGTATGAATAGGACAATTACAAGTTCATTGAAATAATTACACAGCAAGGTCACAATGCAAAAAATAATGTGTATATTATTGAAAGTAAAGGTTCATATAAATTAATTATATTCAACTTTTTAACAAGTTGAGAGATGTAACTGGTTAAAATGACGAAATTATAAATGTATTACTTTATAGTCCACACAAGAGTTATGTATATATTAAATGATGTAGAATTCCTATAAAATGGTATAGAATCTAAGGGCGAGACTTATTTTGTGTCAAATTTCTTCAAAGAAGTTTTTAATTAGTTTGTTTAAAAAATCTTACTAAAATTAACGAACAAGAAATAAACAATTTTTTTTGGGTGAAATTGTAAAAAGAAATTTTCATTTATTTTGGGTAATAAAAATAAAAACCTTTTTTTAAAAGGGGGAAAAAAGAAAAATTTAAAAAATCAAAAGGGGGAA
>NW_024377005.1:0-30499 GCF_016835505.1 Polypterus senegalus | reverse complement strand
AAAAATAATCCACCAATAAATGCTTATTGAGGTATATTACTTTTGATTATTTAAAAAACAGTCAACATCACACAATAATTTGATATGCCTTACTGATTATAGTAAATACAAAAATACAACCAAGAAAAATTGATTTGCACAACACACAATATACAGAATTATTAATAAAAAATACTTAAAATGTTTCAACTTGTTATTTCTATTTATAAAAATAAATATCATCTTTTAATCGACAATTTCGTGTTATTTGGTTTTTTTTTTGGTATAGAAAATAAGTTACTTAAGCTGTTATGTTCAAGTGTTTCAGCATCTGTAAAAAAAACAAAAATGCAAATTAGAAAATGAGTTGACAGATTTCAGGTCATTCAGTAACAGACAAATATAATGGAAAGATTTATGGACAATGCACATCAGAATTGAGGGCAGGAATATACAATAATAGTGAATTTAAAATGTATTACACTGTAGGGTTTGAAGCAAAATAATGATGATTAGAATGTCTGCTATCTTTATATTAAAAACTATCAATTTTAACATTATTGTTTTTTTTAATAAAATTAAATCAATTTACATTTCCTTAATAGCTTCTTCTTCCCCCATGTACTGTATATCCTAGTTGTTTCTTCAGTTATTTGCTATTGCTTTTGTGTAGTGGGTGATGAAAACTCTTCCAACCATGTTTTAAATCTAAAATCTCATAATCTGGACTGCAAGACAGTGAAGTTCATTTTACTCATTAGCTGGATAGACAGACCCATGATGGATGCCATCACATTTACATTTTGTGTGCTTATGATATTGGTCAAAATTCATGTGTGTACCAGGCCTGAGTATGAAACAGCTGGTTCTCACACAGCTATGTGTGATATTATTTATTCAATACAGAGTTGATAGCACCATCATAATGAAGTATACCTGTGACTTTACTTTTATATATCCTGCAAAAAATCATTGTTTACATGATAGCCGTTTTGACTGTATTTCTGGTTTGTTTTATTTTTGTTCTTAGTATAAGAATGAAAAAGGTAAAATAATTAGCACCCATAAGTACAGGAAAGCACTTAAGATTTCCATGTGCATACCTTATTGAGTCTTGTTCACAGCACATACTAAGATATTTTGAGACTGTTTTTCTTTGTTTATTCAATTAAATCTGCCTATTCAATGAAAACTCTTCATTCATCCATGTTTAAACCATTTTATTTCATTAGTGGATTGTGAAGTAGTGGAATCAAAGAAGAAAGTGCCCTCTGGATTGGATGCTGGCCCACTGCACATCACCCTCACACATTCATACTTCAAATACAACACTAATAGCAACAGGAGAAAGTATGTATTCAACGATGCAGTGTTCCGGTACATAGAACACAAAGGGAAACAAGTTGTCACATTTAAAAACAATCTTAAACTGCTTCATGAAGAAGTTTAAACACAGATTGTGGGCTGTGACAAAGTGAAAAATCACAAAGCAAAGTAAGTAAAATGACAGCTTTTGTTTAATACAATAATTAATTCCATCCTGTCCTAAACAACTCCCTCTCTTGCACATCATCTATCATTAAAACAGGCTGAAAAGATTTTGTACAACTTTTTTTATGAATTAGTCCACACTTTCCTCTATAGTTTCAGAGAGTTTACTTCAGCTTGTATGTTTTGTATGCAATATTTTCCTCCTTTACAATTTTGGCAGCCACTCCTTCAGATAATTAGATCCTTGAGAAGTGCTATAATAACATAGGACAATGAAAATGCTTGGGAGCACTTTGTGGTCAACTCCATCTATTATAAAATTGAAACAGAAAACACCACTGTCTATTGGAGGTGACAGTCACGTGTGCTTTGCAAACGCTAGAGTCTGTTGAGAGTTGTTGGTTTGTTCTGTGGTGTGAGATTTAAATAAAAAAATACATTTTGCTCTTAAAAACTTGGGTTTTGGTTGCCGCTAAGGAACCGTGTGGGAATTTTTAAAGCTTTTTTCCCTTTAGAAGGGTTTTTTGCTTTTTGCCGCACAAGAGCAAAAGTAGCTGGGTGTTTGGAAGTGTGCTTGGAAAAGTTATTTGTACTTGTTCTTTTCTTGTTATCTGTATTTGAATTAGCATCGAGGTGACAGGGTAGAACGCAGCAGTAACTGATATCGGCATTTGTAAATAAATAACCGCGTCGTCGTAACGGCGATTCCTTAGTTTAAAGGAAAAGAAAAAAGGCCGCGGCTGACTTCAAAGCAGTAAAAGGTGGAAACTCAGTAGTGCAGGTAAGCGGCCTGCGTTAAGATGCCGATCAGGCACAAGGAGCAGTAGGAGCAAATAAGGTAGTAAAGTTTTATTTATTTGTTTATTTTAGATTAAACAGTCCTTAGCGGTCCAGAGGCAGAACAGTTAAGTGGGCACAGCGTATTGGTTCATTAATACGGGGAATACAAACAGTGAGTGAAGAGCTTATAAGTAAGAAGAGCCAAAGTTAGAAGAGACAGAGAAAAGTAAAGTTAACCTTATAGAAAGGCAAATAGCAGGCAGCTGAGAGGGAGAACAGTACAGGAGCTTAAGGGGAAAAGGTGTAAAATATCTGTAGCAGATCTTAGTGTTACCATTTAAGTTAAGGAGCAGCTGAAAGAAGAAGAAATTTAATTTTAAGAAAAAAAAAATATAGTTAAGGCAGCTTAGTAATCCCAAATCAAATTTTAATAATGAGGCCAGTGCAATGCAAGTCCTGTTGGATGTTGGACTTTTAGATGATGGTTTGGAAGAGCCAGTTGTCTATGAGGGCTACATCTGCAAGAGATGCCAGCTGATCCAGCACCTCGAGCTCAGGGTGCTGAACTGGAGGAGGAGTTGGCTGACCTGCTGTAATAGAGAATTGGCGGACTTGGCCCAGGTGTCCTTTAGAGAGATAGTGTGCACCCCTAAGGTGGCGGGGAGGAGATTCCAGACCAGACAGGTAGGAATAGGTGGGTCACGGTCACAAGGCGTAAGGTAAAGGGTGCACACTGTCCGGGGCATCAACCCCAGAATTAGAAGTGTCTAACGTTATCATGTCCTGGCGGAGCTGGACGGTGACTCTGATAATTCTGAGGTGGTAGGCAGGGTTGAGGAGCCCCAACGGGCCACCTCAAAACCAGTTCCCAAAAAGAGAGAGGTAGTGATAGTTGGGGACTCAATCATTAGGGGGATTGAAGCGCAGGTGTGCTCCAGAGAGAGAGAGTCTCGACGGTGTGTTGCCTTCCGGGAGCACAGGTGGGAGACCTCCTGGAAGGGTGGATAGGCTCTTGGCCAGAGCGGGGTGGATCCAGTTGTCATTGTCCACGTTGGAACAAATGACATACATAAGGGTAGTCTGTCAGTTCTGCGATCCAAATTCAAAGAGTTAGGTACCAAGCTGAGGAGCAGAACTGACAAGGTAGTCTTCTCCGAAGTTCTGCCTGTGCCACGCGCCAGTCCAGGTAAGATTGAGGAGATTAGAAGGCTTAACGCGTGGCTCAAATCTTGGTGCAGGGTAGAAGGGTATAGGTTTATGGGGCATTGGGACTCCTTTTGGAACAGATGGGACCTGTTCCGCGTGAGGTTACATCTGAACCGAGGGGCACCAATGTATTGGGGAGGCGTATGTGTAGGCTAGTCGAGGATTGTTTAAACTAGGGAATGGGGGCAGGGAGTTTAGGACAGGCCAGATTTAGATCTATACATGGAAGAACAAACAATGGTGTAGAAATAAAAATGCATAGTAATGTAAATTTTAAGCAAACACGTAAAGATAGAAGGATTAACACATTAAAAATAGCTTGCCTTAATGCTAGAAGTATCAAAAATAAGGTAAGTGAGTTGGAGTTGTATGTAGCAGAGCACAATTATGATATTATAGCAATAACGGAAACCTGGCTAAATAACAAAGATGGGGATGAGTGTAACATAGAGGGATACACATTTTTAGGAAGGATAGACAGAACAGAAAAGGAGGTGGGGTTGCTGTTTATGCCAAACAGGAATTAAATGTAAGTCATCTTCAGTTGGATGATGAGCCCCATCTTAGTGAGGACAGGCTTCGCCTGGAAAATATTAGGGAAAAGGTCTCATTTTAGGAGTGTGTTATAGACCACCCAATTCAGACAGTAATTTCAACACACATCTTTTAGTAATATCAAAAGGCAAGTTTACAGGGGATATTATAGTCATGGGGACTTTAATTATCCAAATATTAACTGGGATAGCCTTACAGATGGAGGAGCACAAGAGCAGGAGTTTTAGAAGTAATCAGCGACTGTTTTTAACACAGCATGTTAAAGCACCAACAAGGGGTGAAGCCTGTCTGGATTTAGTATTCTGTAATAATCAGGATAGAATTGAGGGTGTAGAGGTGATTGAACCACTAGGGTCAAGTGACCATAATGTAATACAATTCTCAGTATTTTGTAAGAGTACAGATGCAAAGACTAAAATTGTTAAGTTGAACTTTAGTAGGGCTAATTTTGAGCAGATGCGACAAAGTCTAAGTAGGATAGACTGGGATAAGCTTTTAAATGTGGAGACAGTCGAGGAGCAGTGGAACAGGTTTAAAATGTTTTACATGTAATGCAGGACAGATACATACCTAAATTTGGAAGTAATAGGAAACTAAAAAACTCCACGATGGATTAATAAAGATTTAAAAAGAAGTTGCAAAGGAAAAACTGCTGTATAAGGCATATAAGACTAATGACTGCAAAGAGAACCGTGCGTATGAGAACATGAGGGCAACCATTAAGAAGGATATCAGAGAGGCTAAAAGACAGTTGGAGAGGAATATAGCAGATAAGGCGAAAGAAGACCCCAAGAGATTCTTTCAGTATTTTAGTAGTAAAAGAACAGTTAAGGAGGAGGTCAAGTTCATCAGGAATAGTAAAGGGAATTAAAAGATACAGACAATGAAATAGCAGATGCCCTAAACTTACATTTTTCTGAGGTGTTTACAAGTGAGCAAGTGGATAACCTGCCAGAGGTAAACACAACTACTAAGGAGGTACTGAGGGATTTGGAAATTGTAGAGGGAGAAGTGCTGCTCAGATTAAATAAGATGAAATCAAACAAATCACCAGGCCCAGATAATATTTATCCTCGTGTTCTTAAGGAGGCTAGTGAGTACATATATAAACCCTTGACACATATTTTTAGGAAGTCACTGTGCACTGGAGAGATTCCAAAGGACTGGAAAATGGCAAATATCATCCCATTATATAAAAAGGGTGACAGGGCAGATCCAAGCAACTATAGGCCAGTAAGCTTAACAAGCATCACAGGAAAATTAATGGAAGGAATTATTAAGGATAAGATTGAGCAACACATGACAAGGACAGGAGTTATTCTGAACAGTCAGCATGGGTTCAGAAGGGAGGTCGTGTTTTACTAACATGTTGGAATTCTATGAGGAGGCAACAAAAGGATACGATCAAAGTGGAGCTTATGATATTATTTATCTGGACTTTCAGAAAGCATTTGATAAGGTGCCACATGAGAGGTTGGGCATCAAGTTAAAAGAAGTGGGAATTCAGGGTGATGTTTTTAGATGGGTGCAGAATTGGCTCAGACACAGGAAGCAGAGGGTGATGGTGCGAGGAACCTCATCAGAACTGGCGATGTTAAGAGTGGTGTTCCACAGGGGTCAGTGCTAGGGCCGCTGCTATTTTTAATATATATAAATGATTTAGATAGGAATATAAGTAACAAGCTGGTTAAGTTTGCAGATGATACCAAGATAGGTGGATTAGCAGATAATTTGGAATCCGTTATATCATTACAGAAGGACTTGGATAGCATACAGGCTTGGGCAGATTTGTGGCAGATGAAATTTAATGTCAGTAAATGTAAAGTATTACACATAGGAAGTAAAAATATTATGTAGGGGAAGAGTACACCTTATGAGAAGGATTTAGGAGTCATAGTGGACTCTAAGCTATCAACTTCCAAACAGTGTTCAGAAGCCATTAAGAAGGCTAACAGAATGTTAGGTTATATAGCACGATCTGTGGAGTACAAGTCCAAGGAGGTTATGCTCAACCTTTATAATGCACTGGTGAGGCCTCATCTTGAGTACTGTGTGCAGTTTTGGTCTCCAGGCTACAAAAGGACATAGCAGCACTAGAAAAGGTCCAGAGAAGAGCGACTAGGCTGATTCCAGGTCTACAGGGGTTGAATTATGAGGAAAGATTAAAAGAGCTGAGCCTTTACAGTTTAAGCAAAAGAAGATTAAGAGGTGACATGATTGAAGTGTTTAAAATTATGAAGGGAATTAGTACAGTGGATCGAGACTTGTATTTTAAAATGAGTTCATCAAGAACACAGGGACACAGTTGGAAACTTGTTAAGGGTAAATTTCGCACAAACATTAGGAAGTTTTTCTTTACACAAAGAACGATAGACACTTGGAATAAGCTACCAAGTAGTGTGGTAGACAGTAAGACGTTAGGGACTTTCAAAACTCGACTTGATGTTTTCTTGGAGGAAACAAGTGGATAGGACTGGCAAGCTTTGTTGGGCTGAATGGCCTGTTCTCGTCTAGAGTGTTCTAATGTTCTAAAAGGGTGTTAAAATGCAAAACACATTTTTTTTAGGCGGGAGAAGACGGGAGTCCTATTCTGACTATCAATGATGACAGTTTTTATGGTCATATGGCTGCCAGGCAGGAAGAGGCAAGTCCAGGAAGGCTGACACAAGAAGTGATGTCATTGGAGGAGAGCCATCAGTCTTCTGGTCTGCAGAGGCAGACAAAGAGACAGTGTTATCACACAACACCACCCCTGGATTGGTGGAAAATTACCATCACCTGAGCCCTTAAACTGTCTGCAATGAACACACCTGTGACAGTACCACCCCTTAGCTCAGATCCATCAGGTTGGGTGATCCAAGCCGTTAAGTCATGGACATGAGAAAGAGCATTAGCCTTGGCATAGAGAGACTCCGACAATTTAGGATTTTGAACCTATATGGCTGTAGGTCCAAGAATCACCTGGTGACACATGGATTTGACTCCTTATATATGGTCCGTCACCAGAGTGAATTCACTACCCAGGAGGTAGAACCTCAGCTGGTTAATAGCCCATTTAATTGTGAGGGCCTCTCTCTCCACTGTCACATACCCGGTCTCATGATCCATCAGTTTCAGAAACATAATGTGGTATTCAACACCATCGACGCTTTGACTCAGCACGGCTCTCAGACATGTGTCCGAAGCATCAGTCTGCAAGATAAAAGGCAAGGACAAAATCAAGTGTAATTCACATAAGTGCTGACATGAGGGCCTCTTTCAGGTCACTGAATGCATTTCTGACTTCATCCAATACCACAGTGTAATAAGAAGTGAGAAGTAGAAAAGAATGGCAAAGAATGAGAAGAAGCACAGATAAGCAAGAAGAATTCGAATTAAACACACTCACTGAAATTCTGTGAATCCTAGAGAACTCTGGGACTCTTCCCAGGGCCACTCTGTGCACATTACCCAAAATGACCTTCTAAAATTTTATCTCAAACTAACTAGCTATGAGACACCCTCTCCATGAGGAGGTGAACACATGAAACTCTTTTCTCTTTGTTAACCTGAAGCCAAGACCCGGTTTGTCAAGCCAAAGCTGTGTGCCAATAGTCTGAGAAGGCTGAGAAGTCATTACTTCAAGAGGGACTTTCTACATGCAAGTCTTGGGACAGAATGTGTAATGCCTTTTCCCCATGAAGTGGCAAAAGACAGCAGAAGGCAAGCTGAGGAGGCAGCATTACAGCACTGTAAAGAATCATGCAGCAAAGAGAAAGAGTGCACTGCAACACATGAAGAAACCTCCACTTGAACCAGGAGCAACAACAATACAACTCCACACAACATCAGACTACATCCCTAAAAATTTGCTATTGTAAAACTATTTATCTGTGCTAAGATAAAGTAGAACTCTATGCACAACCAAGTCATCCAAATAGATGACCATCCCAAGAAACCCAGCAACAATGACAACAACAACAACATTTATTTATATAGCACATTTTCATACAAACAATGTAGCTCAAAGTGATTTTTCAAAATAAAGTTAAAGGAAGTTAATATAAAACATAAACAAACAAGATTAGGCAATTATGTTATTTAGTATGTAACAAAGAAAAGGTAAAGTCGAATGGCCAGGAGGAGAGAAAAAACAAAAAAAATTCCAGTTAGGCTGCAGAAAAAAAAACCAAAATCTGTGGGGGTTCCAAGGCCAAAAGACTGTCCAGCCCTCACTGGGCATTCTACCTAACATTGATGTTCTAAATCAGCCCTCATGGTTTTCAGGCATCATATGGAAGAAATTGAACATGATGGTGGTCATGTGGACATCTGGGACCCCCGCCATTCCATAAACACAGGGGGCAGCATGATACCTTGATCGGGTGGTGGTGACGTAGATTGCCACCATGGAAGAACTGGAAGAGACAGCAGAGATTAGTACAGATTAGTATGGAATTTTAGAACCCAGAGGAAAATAATAATTCAATGCCCATATAGACTAACAAGGACACAACTAAAAGGTACTAGACATCATCTTCTGAAAATAACTGGAGGCAGAGTTAAAGCCAAACGGTAATCTATTATAATGAAACACCTCAGTGTGGGTGACAAAGGCAGACAAATCTCTGCTTCCAGGATGGAGAGGAATCTGCAGGTACTACTAGTAAAGGTCCAATGTGAAAAACAGCTTAGAGCTATTGATTCTTAACCTTTTTTGAGTCACGGACCCCTTTAAGAATCTGATTAAAGCTATGGACCCGCTTCCCCAGAAATATTCACATAAACACAACTTTGCATGCAATGAATATAATGTACTTTATTTATCGAGATTTGATTGTCTCATACATATATGACATACACAAAGTATTATTAAACTTTTCTTGCACAACATTTCTCTCGCTGATATTTTACTTGCGCATTATTTTTCTCACAGGTATGTAACTCACGCATTAGGCTTAGGTGAGATGAATACTTGCGAGAAAAATAATACGCAAGTAAAATAACGGCAAGAGACATAATGTGCAAGAAAAGTCATGAGAAAGTTCACGCAATAAAAATCAACACCATAGGGCTGTATAATGAATATGTAAAATGTTCATTTTTATCTGACCCTCACAGTCCCCCTGAAACCCATTGTCCATGGACCTCAGATTAAGAACTCCTGCCTTAAATCCATGGAAGTGTGTGGTGAGCACCTCAGTGGTTGACAGTGGGTATTAACCTTGTATTACTGCTTTGTTCCCAGCCCTGCGGTGAATGCAGAGGAGAAAACCCCCTGTCATTTTTTTTTTGCTATCACAAGGTCTGAGACCCATGATGAGGCATTAAATGGTTCAATATTGTCTGCCTCCAACAGGTTGCACAGTTCAATAACCACTTTCTCCTAGAGGGCCAGGGGAACTCAATGGAGAGGTTGAATGACAAGGCGTATGGAAGGATTAGGCTGTGCCAAGTGGTTGAAAGCTCAGAGACAACCTGAACCTATGAAAGAGCTGACCATTGCTGAAGCCTGATGAGCTGACAGTGAGGGCATCTGACCTATAAGTGCCTAGGAGTGGTCAAATTAAGCAGAGACAATGCTGCCCCAGTGTCCAGCAGCAGGGGAAGACACACACCATCCAATAATAAATTGCAGTTTTTGAAGGTGGGGCTGTTGAGCTCACTGAGTAGATGGTTGTTAATGCAGTCTGAGTAGAAGACAACTGTTCACTTGGTAAAGATGAAATGGCAGCTGGACGACAGACTTTAGCAAACTGGTTAAGTTTCCCACAGTTCCAACACCTGTGTCCCTTTGCGGGGCATATTGAAACTCTAGAACTATGACTGGCAGAGCCACCGTTCCAGCAGTGTTGTCTTAAAACAGCCAGCTACTTGCCTTGTAAAGTGAACATTGGAGCTGTCCCAAAATGAAAAATCGTCCTTCCTGGCAGTGCAAGGAGGCTTCAGTCACTTGTTATGTGACAGGGTGGTGCTGAAATGGAGAAACAGCAAGTCTAGCCATGAGTTCAACACTTGATTCAATTTGTAAAGCTATCAACTTCCAACAGTGTTCAGAAGCCATTAAGAAGGCTGACAGAATGTTAGGTTATATAGCACGATCTGTGGAGTACGTCCAAGGAGGTTATGCTCAACCTTTATAATGCTCTGGTGAGGCCTCATCTTGAGTACTGTGTGCAGTTTTGGTCTCCAGGCGACAAAAGGACATAGCAGCACTAGGAAGGTCAGAGAAGAGTGACTAGGCTGATTCAGGACTACAGGGGTTGAATTATGAGGAAGATTAAAGAGCTGAGCCTTTACAGTTTAAGCAAAAAGATTAAGAGGTGACATGATTGAAGTGTTTAAAATTATGAAGGGAATTAGTACAGTGGATCGAGACTTGTATTTTAAAATGAGTTCATCAAGAACACAGGGACACAGTTGGAAACTTGTTAAGGGTAAATTCGCACAAACATTAGGAAGTTTTTCTTTACACAAGAACGATAGACACTTGGAATAAGCTACCAAGTAGGTGTGGTAGACAGTAAGACATTAGGGACTTTCAAAACTTCGACTTGATGTTTTCTTGGGGAAACAAGTGGATAGGACTGGCAAGCTTTGTTGGGCTGAATGGCCTGTTCTCGTCTAGAGTGTTCTAATGTTCTAAAAGGGTGTTAAAATGCAAAACACATTTTTTTTAGGCGGGAGAAGACGGGAGTCCTATTCTGACTATCAATGATGACAGTTTTTATGGTCATATGGCTGCCAGGCAGGAAGAGGCAAGTCCAGGAAGGCTGACACAAGAAGTGATGTCATTGGAGGAGAGCCATCAGTCTTCTGGTCTGCAGAGGCAGACAAAGAGACAGTGTTATCACACAACACCACCCCTGGATTGGTGGAAAATACCATCACCTGAGCCCTTAAACTGTCTGCAATGAACACACCTGTGACAGTACCACCCCTTAGCTCAGATCCATCAGGTTGGGTGATCCAAGCCGTTAAGTCATGGACATGAGAAAGAGCATTAGCCTTGGCATAGAGAGACTCCGACAATTTAGGATTTTGAACCTATATGGCTGTAGGTCCAAGAATCACCTGGTGACACATGGATTTGACTCCTTATATATGGTCCGTCACCAGAGTGAATTCACTACCCAGGAGGTAGAACCTCAGCTGGTTAATAGCCCATTTAATTGTGAGGGCCTCTCTCCACTGTCCATACCCCGGGCTCATGATCCATCAGTTTCCAGAAACATAATGTGGTATTCAACACCATCGGCCCTTTTACTCAGCCGGCTCTCAGACATGTGTCCGAAGCATCAGTCTGCAAGATAAAAAAGCAAGGACAAAATCAAGTGTAATTCACATAAGTGCTGACATGAGGGCCTCTTTCAGGTCACTGAATGCATTTCTGACTTCATCCAATACCACAGTGTAATAAGAAGTGAGAAGTAGAAAAGAATGGCAAAGAATGAGAAGAAGCACAGATAAGCAAGAAGAATTCGAATTAAACACACTCCCCTGAAATTCTGTGAATCCTAGAGAACTCTGGGACTCTTCCCAGGGCCACTCTGTGCACATTACCCAAAATGACCTTCTAAAATTTTATCTCAAACTAACTAGCTATGAGACACCCTCTCCATGAGGAGGTGAACACATGAAACTCTTTTCTCTTTGTTAACCTGAAGCCAAGACCCGGTTTGTCAAGCCAAAGCTGTGTGCCAATAGTCTGAGAAGGCTGAGAAGTCATTACTTCAAGAGGGACTTTCTACATGCAAGTCTTGGGACAGAATGTGTAATGCCTTTTCCCCATGAAGTGGCAAAAGACAGCAGAAGGCAAGCTGAGGAGGCAGCATTACAGCACTGTAAAGAATCATGCAGCAAAGAGAAAGAGTGCACTGCAACACATGAAGAAACCTCCACTTGAACCAGGAGCAACAACAATACAACTCCACACAACATCAGACTACATCCCTAAAATTTGCTATTGTAAAACTATTTATCTGTGCTAAGATAAAGTAGAACTCTATACACAACCAAGTCATCCAAATAGATGACCATCCCAAAGAAACCAGCAACAATGACAACAACAACAACATTTATTTATATAGCACATTTTCATACAAACAATGTAGCTCAAAGTGATTTTTCAAAATAAAGTTAAAGGAAGTTAATATAAAACATAAACAAACAAGATTAGGCAATTATGTTATTTAGTATGTAACAAAGAAAAAGGTAAAGTCGAATGGCCAGGAGGAGAGAAAAAACAAAAAAAATTCCAGTTAGGCTGCAGAAAAAACCAAAATCTGTGGGGTTCCAAGGCCAAAAGACTGTCCAGCCCTCACTGGGCATTCTACCTAACATTGATGTTCTAAATCAGCCCTCATGGTTTTCAGGCATCATATGGAAGAAATTGAACATGATGGTGGTCATGTGGACATCTGGGACACCACGCCATTCCATAAACACAGGGGGCAGCATGATACCTTGATGGGTGGGTGGTGGCGTAGATTGCCACCATGGAAGAACTGGAAGAGACAGCAGAGATTAGGTACAGATTAGTATGGAATTTTAGAACCCAGGAAAATAATAATTCAATGCCCATATAGACTAACAAGGACACAACTAAAGGTACTAGACATCATCTTCTGAAAATAACTGGAGCAGAGTTAAAGCCAAGCAATCTATTATAATGAAACACCTCAGTGTGGGTGACAAAGGCAGAAAAAATCTCTGCTTCCAGGATGGAAAGGAATCCAGGTACTACTAGTAAAGGCCCAATGTGAAAACAGCTTAGAGCTATTGATTCAAACCCTTTTTTTGAGTCACGGCCCCCTTTAAGAATCTGATTAAAGCTATGGACCCTTCCCAGAAATATTCACATAAACACAACTTGCATGCAATGAATATAATGTACTTTATTTATGGAGATTGATTGTCTCATACATATATACATACACAAAAGTATTAAACTTTTCTTGCACAACATTTCTCGCTGATATTTTACTTGGCATTATTTTTCTCACAGGTAGTAACTCGCTTAAGCAGGTGAGATGAATACTTGCGAGAAAAATATCACATAATAAAATAACGCAAAAGACATAATGCAAGAAAAGTTTATGGAAAATTCATAATAAAATCAACACCATGGGCTGTATAATGAATATGTAAAATGTTCATTTTATCTGACCCTCACAGTCCCCTAAAACCCATTGTCCATGGACCTCCCGATTAAAAACTCCTGCCTTAAATCCATGGAAGTGTGTGGTGAGCACCTCAGTGGTTGACAGTGGGTTTTAACCTTGTATTACTGCTTTGTTCCCAGCCCCTACGGTGAATGCAGAGGAAAACCCCTGTCATTTTTTTTTTTTTGCTATCACAAGGTCTGAGACCCATGATGAGGCATTAAATGGTTCAATATTGTCTGCCTCCAACAGGTTGCACAGTTCAATAACCATTTTTCTCCTAGAGGGCCGGGGAACTCAATGGAGGTTGAAGGGCAAGTATGGAAGGATTAGGCTGTGCCAAGTGGTTGAAAGCTCAGAACAACCTGAACCTATGAAAGAGCTGACCATTGCTGAAGCCTGATGAGCTGACAGTGGGGGCATCTGACCTATAAGTGCCTAGGAGTGGTCAAATTAAGCAGAGACAATGCTGCCCCGGTGTCCAGCAGCGGGGAAGAACACACCATCAAAATAAATTGCAGTTTTTGAAGGTGGGGCTGTTGGGGCTCACTGAGTAGATGGTTGTTAATGCAGTCTGAGTAGAAGACAACTGTTCCTTGGTAAAGATGAAATGGCAGCTGGCGACAGACTTTAGCAAACTGGTTAAGTTTCCCCACAGTTCCAACACCTGTGTCCCTTTGCGGGGCATATTGAAACTCTAGAACTATGACTGGCAGAGCCACCGTTCCAGCAGTGTTGTCTTAAAACAGCCAGCTACTTGCCTTGTAAAGTGAACATTGGAGCTGTCCCAAAATGAAAATCGTCCTTCCTGGCAGTGCAAGGAGGCTTCAGTCACTTGTTATGTGACAGGGTGGTGCTGAAATGGAGAAACAGCAAGTCTAGCCATGAGTTCAACACTTGATTCAATTTGAAATGCCATGTCAATTGCTTTCAGGATAGTTTTGCACGTTCTGCAAGTTCGCCGCTAATAAATTAGTCATATAACTCGCCCAACTTGCAAAAAGTCCCACAAGTCAGCCACTGACTAATGAACTGACTCTCTTGACTGCTGATGGTATTGACAGAAGATGAGTACAGAAATCAGATACTAGGAGGCCTATTGATGCGGAATATCCAGTCACACTTAAAAAATGTATTTGCCTACTGTGCCTATGCAGTGTATAAGTGTGGCTGTTTTCATCACCTTGTACAGACCAATTGCTGTTAAATATGTCTCAAAAGATTTAAGCAGTGAGTCTACAACAATGGAGGTTAACCGGCAGTGCAAAGTGTGCAGAAGGTATTGGGAACGAAAGCTCCATCCTCGTCACCAGTGTTATATTGCCAACATGGAGACAGTACAACGATTAGTATAACATTTCAAAACAGTGCTGACTTTACTAATGCATGAAAAGATACCACAAAACATGGCACTGTTGCAAGGCTGTGCAGAAATAACAAACAAATAACAGAACATTTTAACAGAGGATAAGTGACTCTTGCTGAAAATATGGAAATTAAACATTTTTGAATGAGAAAACTCACTGACACTAACTGATACAAATCATTCCGTAAATACAAAGGGATAATGTGCAAAGTCCATGCAGAACCTAGCACTTTAAGGCAGGAATAACAACTCTGCGCTACTACTCTGCCTGTGCTAAAACATCTAAACTTCATCCTGGTTTAAACTATATATATATGCCTTTGAGGTTAGTTAGTTTAGCTCTTGTCACTTGACTGAATACTACATACAGTAAATGGTGAATGTTTCTCTTGGTAGACCACCAAAGCACATGCTTGTGTTATCATTCCAGTAGATGCAGGCAGTATCTTTCCAAAATAATGAAATAAGCTTTTGCATAGTGAAAGAATGTAAGCAACTGTGTTTTTTCAGTTGTTATTTTTTGTTATCTACAAAACAAAGACAGCAATTCACATCTGGGCATCAACATTTAATAATTTCACTAATGGCGCTTCATCATGAATTTCCAAAGTGAAGCCACCTCCCTGGCCCTGAAAGTACCATGGTGGAAGTGAAATGCACAGCCAGTCTCCTTTTAAAATGACAGAAGCTCACAAACATATTTTTTCTTTTTGCTTGAATACAATATTTTTCAATATGTGTGCAATCTGAAAATGAAGATCAAAACTCAATAACATGTTTGGGTTAAAAAATGGCTGAATTCAGTAAGTTTATTTCTTTTCACATTGCACCCCAGTATCCTTTAGCAATAACATAAAATGCAAGAGCAGGCTACTTATTTTAAAAAATGAATACATTTATGAAAACTTTAGTATGCAAAATGGCAAATTAAAATATAAAATTTATTTATCTTGGTGGTTAAGCTGGGGTTTTTTGATTCAAGAAATTTGAAGGTAACATTTATTTTTCTCCTTCTGCTTTGCTAAGAAATCTATACTAATAAAGGCAAAGCCCTCACTCACTCACTCACTCACTCACTCACTCACTCACTCACTCACTCACTGACTCATCACTAATTCTCCAACTTCCCGTGTGGGTGGAAGGCTGAAATTTGGCAGGTTCATTCCTTACAGCTTCCTTACAAAAGTTGGGCAGGTTTTATATCGAAATTCTATGCGTAATGGTCATAACTGGAAGCAGTTTTTCTCCATTTACTGTAATGGAGATGAGCTTCAACGCCCGTGAAGGGCGAGTTTAGTGTGACATCATCACGCCTCCCGTAATCACGCAGGTACATAGAAAACCAGGAAGACCTCAAAAAGCGCTCAAGAAAACATGCATTATATAATTGAGAAGGCAGCGAAACAATAAGAAGCGGCGAGTGACATATACAACCATATTCATGAGTTCTGCTACGCCGGAAACAAAGCGATGTAAACCTACACTTTAAATTAAGTTCATAGACAGGCTGCGCTGGCGTTTGTAATTTAGTGCCTGCCCATATAAGGCCGTCCGTCAGCGGCAATCAATAGCAAACTGCCACGGGTAAATATTCACGGGTGAAGGACTGTGCTTATGGAGAGAAGATGAGATGGTCAGGGTGGTGTTTGACACAAACTCAAGCGAAACTGCGAGAGAAAGTTTTAAGTGCCAGGACTAAGGTAACATTAAATAAAGCTATGGACATAGCGCGAGATGGCACCAGCACAGCTGGGAACCTTCGATGCAAGTACACGAGTGGCTCCGTGAACTGGCGCGGTGCACAGATAAAAGCAACAGTTCCAAGAAGCTGAACAAAACGAATTACACAATTGAAAAGGCAGCAAAAATATGAAAGCGTCTGATAAGCATATTCATAAATGCAGCTACTGTGGAAACAAAGCACCGCGGTGGAAAAAGTCAATGTCCGCTAAAGGAAGACAGTGTAAAAAAACCGTGCATGCAGTGTGTCAGGTCTCAGATAAAGAAGAAGACGAGCTGTTTATTGATGCAGTAAAGCGAATCGATGAATGAAACCTGTCATCTTTACAGCGATTGACAAACCGCGGAATGTAACTTGACACAACACATCCTACAAATCACGAACCTGTTTGAAAGAAATAATGATAATCAAATCCTTGATGACAGCAACACTCAGTAACACTCACAAAACAAATACTGTATATTGACAGTCATATTACGTTATTTTTAAAATGTTCCCTTTTCTTTTCTACCTTTTTAACACACTACTTCTCCGCTGCGATACGGGGTATATATATATGTATATATATATATCCCGCTCTACATCTCGAATAATGGATACTTTATTAGCCATCAATGATTGTTTTGGTAAAGCCATACTCAGTGTATTCATTAGATGAGCGGTAAAAAGTAAGAAGCGAGGAGGATGACTCATTGAGGCATGCAGGCTGTAGTCTTGGCGTCAACTCTATCTGAATTAGCTTGATCACATTTGAAAAAATATATCTTTTCAAGTTCTATTTAGTCCATATGTGTCAAACTCAAGGGCGCGGGCCACATCCGGCCAGTGTAATTATATCCGGCCCGAGATCATTTTATATACTGTATTATTGTTATTAAAGCCGGGTATATGAAGCTGGTAACACAATAAACTACAGATCCCATAATGCAGCGCTTCAGCTGCCTTGCCGGTAACTGCGTTACGCTTACTAGAGTTATGCGCACTGAGTTTGCACGGCGCTTTGGTGACTTTGAAGAACAAAAAGTCCGTCTACATGCGGCTCGAACCTTGTGCATGTTTGGTAGCACATATCTGTGTGAAAGCTCTTCTCAGTGATAAAGACTAACAAAACAGCACACAGGAATCGCCTCACTGATGAGCACCTGCAATCCATCCTGAGAATCTCCACAACACAGAACCTCACACCAAACAGAAGCGAACTTGTGGCCAAAAAAGATGCCAGGCGTCCAGCTCTAAAATGACATATGAGCAAAGACAACTGAATGATTTGATTTGTTATTGCGTAAGGCGGAGTCAACCCGTTTTAACAAACAGCGTATTGCACTGATCTGAAATAGCTGTGTGTGTATATATGTAGATATGTATGTATATGTATATATATGTTTATATATGTGTGTGTGTATGTATATATATGTATTTGTGTGTATGTATGTATGTGTGTATGTATGTGTGTATATATATGTGTGTATATATGTAGATATATATGTATGTATATATGTGTATATGTATAGATATGTATATATATATATATATATGTGTGTGTGTATAAATATATATATATATATATATATATATATATATATATATATATATATGACAACAACACTCATCACTCACAACAGTGACAAAACAATTACATTGACAATCAGGTTCGTTATTTTCAAAATGTTTCCTTTTCTTTTCATTGCTTCTTTAAAATCACTGAAGACCACAGGAATGTGAAAATATTCTGCTAATGTACCTTTTCATAAGCAGAGACATGAGCAACAGACTTCTCAGTAAGTCAAGGCATTGCAGAATCAGTTATGTTTGGCTTAAAGGTTCAAACTGCACTAGTAGGCACTGAAAAATAAAAGATGTTTTTAAGGACTCTGCACAAATATAAGATATCAAATTTTTCTACTTTTATGTCATTTTGAAAATTTATACTTTAACAATGGAACAATTTTACTTTGTGTAAAAATAGAAATCATTTGAAATTCATATATATAGTGAAATAAATCCCAATGACACTCAAAGGTTGGGGCACCACCCCATATACTTGAAGGTTGGCTGCAAAAGGCAAAAAAGTTGAAACAATGGTCTTTACAGATTTGAGTTCAAAACAGAACTGGCAAGCAGACAAAAACATGGTGGTTTTAAAGCCTGGCAGGGGAAATGACGTCCTCCGGTAAGGAAGCGGAAGTGATGTTTTCTGGGCAGGAACTAGATGTGATGTTATTGGGTTCGAACCGGAAGTGACATCATCAAGCCCAGGCAGATTTTGCCGTGTTTTTACTGGAGAGAAAAAAGAGAAAGGATCAGTGCACTCTGCCATCCCTTGGTCCGCCATGGAATTAAGTTGCAGTATTTCCTAAATTCAGTATTTGTTATTATGACTGGCTGTTTAATAACCTTAAGACTTTTGGATAGAAACTCTTCCTTAATCTACTGGTGCAAGGGCCATAGGTCCTGTACCATTTGCTAGAAGTAAGGATTGAGAAAAGCAACTGTGCACAATTAGACTTGTAACCTTTCAAAGGCAATTTATGTTATAAATGTCCTGAACAGAAGGCAGTTAGATGAAAGTAATGCTTCCTTCATCACCCTCTGCAGGGCTTTTGGCTCTTGAGCCAAATAAGTGCTATCCAGGATGTGATGCAGCCAATGAAGACAGACTCTATTGGGCACTTGTAGAGTTTGTGAAAATCAATGATGAAATGTAAACTATCTTTGGATGTCAGAAAGTAAAGGTTCTGGTGAATTATTTATCAAGAGCTGAAAAATTTTATTCTCATTTCAGTTCATCTGTTATAGTCACTCCAAGAAATTTAAAGCTGCTCACCATTTGAAAAGCATCCCCTCTGATATTGACAGAAGTATGGTCTTCTTTCAGCATCTTAAAGTCAATGACTAGCTCCTTCATTTTGCTGACATTAAGGGGTGAGAGTGTTGTCCTGGCACTACTGAGTCTGTTGATAAACCTCCCTTCTGTGACCTGCTTTATCATTTTTAGTGATCAGGCTTATGATGATAGTGTCATCTGCAAATGTAATGATGGAGTTGGAGATTTGTCCAGTCCAAATACAAAAAGGAGTACAGAAGAGGGCTCAGCACCCTACCCTATAGAGCACTTGTACTAAGGGTCAGCATGGAGGATGTGATGTAACTGATCCACACATGCTGAGGTCTGCTGGCTAGAGAGTCTGAAATTCAATTGCAGAGGTGGCACTTAATCCTAGAATTGAGGAGTTTCGTGGTCAGCTTTAGCGGTACCATAGTGTGAAATGCTAAGATGTAGTCTATAAATAGGACACCTTAAGTTAAAAGGTGAAAAATAACTGATATGACTTGATTTCAGCCTTTATGTAGCACGCCCGATGTATAAGGCGAAGTCAGGCATGGGTAAGGCAGCGTGTCAAAGAAATCTCACAGTCCAAAAATTCGTTTTAAAATATTTAGTGAAAGTTAAAAGCAAATAATCCACACAAGAATAAAAGAAAAATAGTTACACACATAGAATAAAGGCAAAAAAGGAAAAATGTATCTTCTATAAACTTAGCTTTTCTTAGAAGCTTTGGTTATTTCTATACTTAAAGGTTCTTAATTTCTTCTTCTGTAGCTGCTTAACGGTTCAACACTTAAATCTTTTATTTTACGAGTTACTTCATACTCAAAAGGCCCGTAGGCCGTCGGCATAGACATGCGGCGCGGTTTACATGCAAGCCAGCGAGCACAAACAAGAACTCGGTTAAAAAGCAGTATGCCTCTGTACCTTACACAAGGCGAGGCTAAACACTAACTGGAGAACATTGTTTACTCAAAACTGTTAAAAAATGACAGGGAAAATACCAACTCAATTCTATTCACGGGGGTTATAGGAACCTCCCATATTTTATGCATTATCATCTAATAAATTTTCATACATTTTATAGAACTAGGAAAATGGCTCTTACACTTTACATCAACAAAAGCTGAAATTTTATTAAAACTGGGTAGACATTTCATATTAACTGCATTTTATGTTTAATTAAACACAAAAAACTGTTTTAATAAAATAGGCAATTCATCCTATACGCTGTCATAATTCCTTAGCTTATTCAAAATATTGTCAAGTTTAAATTTGAAAGATGACTGTGTGCTGCTGTTTACTATAGTGCTTGGTAACTTATCAGTATAACTCAGTATCTATGTATACCTGCACACCTGGACATTTTAATCCTCCTATCTCTATTTTTTGTATTGCCCTTGTCTGCTGCATTTTTATAATTTTGTATTCCATCTTTTCAGGTTTATCTTTTGTATTATGTATTGCCCTTGTATGTTGCATCAATATTATCAAGACAAATTCCTAGTACCCACCAGTGTACCTGGCCAATACAGTGACTTCTGATTCTAATTCAGACTATTATATATTGTAGAAGATCAGCCGGGCTACAGACAGACACAGAGACACAACAATGTCCAAAAGCACACACTTTTTATTTACAGTTCTCCTGCACACACACAACACAGTGCACCAACCAGCCCCAATGCTCAATCCTGTACTTCTCTTATCTGATCGCCTCCACTCCTCTCCCACAAGCTCTGTCCACTGCCTCCTGACTCCGGCTTCCAAATGGAGTGGGTGGCTTCTTATACTGCACCGGAAGTGCTCAGGTGTCTCCGATTAACATTCAGTCGCACTTCGGGTGTGGCAGAAGTGCTGCATAGAACTCGGCTCCCTTCTGGCAGTACTTCCGGGTGTGGCGGAAGTGCTGCATGCCCAGACTCCAGAGCTGTCCAGGCACCCCTAGTGGTGGCCACGGAACCCCGCCGGGTTGAGCTTCTAAGCTTCAATTCTGTGGCCCTGATGTAAACCAAGGGGGCTGCCCTCTCATGTCCCAGGGGAGTTACTTCTGGTAATACAGTATGTCATTCCCCCAGTCTTCTCTTCAAAAGGGCGTCCCGTCCGGGCAAAATTCCCAGCCGTTCATCACTATATATATACATATATATATATATATATATACATATACATATATACATATACATATATAATATATATATATATATATTATATATATATATATATATATTCAATGCATTCGTAGTCTGAATCACAATCTGATTGTGGGTGGTTACCTACCAGGTAGCGCTTGTGGTTGGTCAGCAAATTAGGCTAACGTCTCCGGTGCCTTCTTTCAGTTGCGAGAAGCAGATCATAGAATGGTTGAAATAGTTTTACTGTCAAATAATGCAAAACAGCGACCACGTGTTTCGTCCTAATTCTGGGCTCATCAGGCGTACACACTCACTGCACTCCCTCTGGGGAATCGACCTCGCGTCAGCGGAAGCCTCTCCGTTACACCACGGCTGTGGTTCGTTTATTGACAGTCTTAGATGGGTAATTACATTCAATGCATTACGTAGTCTGAATCACAATCTGATTGTGTGGGTGGTTACCTACCAGGTAAAGCTTGTGGTTGGTCAGCAAGTCATTGCGTCTGCCACGGTGTGCCGAGGTTGATTCGAGAGGAGTGAAGTGAGTGTGTCGCCTGATGAGCCCAAATTAGGCGGCATATCCGCGATACTCTTTGCATTATTTGACAGTAAAACTATTTCAACCATTCTATGATCTGCTTCAGCAACTGAAAGAAGGCACCGTGGCAGGCGTTAGGCGACTTGCTGACCAACCAAGCTTTACCTGGTAGGTAACCCCCCACAATCAGATTGTGATCATAACAATAACATTGCTGAGTTGTCAACATATGACTACGTTCAGTTCTGCGGACAAGTCATAAGTAGATCTGGACACAAGACAGGACTGGTATATGTATTTAAACCTGACTGTATGTATAGTACTGTATAATAAGTCCCTTAAGTCATATTATTTGTTTTAGATCCTTTTTTATCATCATTCTTAGCACACTGCATAGATTTTGTTTCATTTATTTATTTTCTTTTTTAAGTTATTTTGCTTAGTTATTACTGTTGCTTAAATGAGCACTGAAACTTTAACAGCGTACCTTTCTTTCTGTGTGTTATGTTACATCATCAGTGTGCGCCTCTCCCAATGTGTTAACTGTGAGAGGGCAGTTGTAATGACAGAGTTTGAGCACTCATTATGTTTTCTGTTTCAACATTTCAGCCTGGAAAATAATAAACATTAACAGATGAAGGAGTTCAGTGTGCTTTCAATACCCTTTGTTGCTGTTCACACAAATTGGCACATCGTGAGTCACAATGCAGAAACTGTAACTGTATAGTCTTCAAACAATGACAAATACATATATTAATTCCAAAGCAAAAAAAATTTTGTTATGGTTTCAAAACATTCCCATTATCCAACATTCATGTGCCTCAGCTCATAATGCTTTGAACTAGCGGACCATTGTTATGATACAATCTTGAATGTATTAATGGAAGCACAAATCATTAAGAAATGTACTTAGTGGGGCTGTTAAAACATTATTTAATTGGCAAATAATGCAAATGTACCATCTGTTAGGTTTTCAAAGCCAAAGTAATATTTATTGGTATAACAACTTAAAGGTAGCAAGTGTAGCTGCAACACATGCAACATATATTTTACTACGAGGGAACAAAATGAGATGCTGTCTGCAGTTATACACAACTAATGTAGTAATGACCAGAGCTAGTTCAATGGATTATTCCTTTTTAGTACATGCTATGCAAGAAAAAAGTGTTATTACTTCAAGCTGTTGTAAGTACTAGTTTCCAATCCTCCTGAATCCAATTGTAGTTATATTTTTGAAAAAAAATATTATGTTAATACGTTTTACTATTTTTCTTGTGACATTGTTGTGCTGCATTTTGTGTTACATTATTCTTGTATGATTTTGTTGCTGTCCCAAATAGGTACACAGGAAGCAGTTTGGATTTTATTTGGGACCACAAGGTGAAACATAGTTGGTAAAACAAGACATAGACAGAAACAGGAACTCAGTTAAACAAAATAATGAAAAAAAAATAAATATTACACCCAAAATGCTAGTAGAAAACAAAGCAAACAGATGTAAACTGAAATTTTAAGCATACAAGCACACACAAAAAGTCTTTAGCAGAATCTGCAATGTCAGACAGGCAGGACGTGACAGTAATGATCTTTATACTGTTGACCTGATTACACAAAGACCATGACATCAGTCATCCTCAGTGGCAACCTCAATAACAATAGTAAAGAATCAATAAAATGGTGGCACACATTAAAAGCAAAACAATAATGGAAAACTTGAATACTTGCAACTAAATTAGAAAGGTCAAAATAAAAAATAATTTCGAAATCAATCAGCACTCTTAAAACATGAAATGTAAAATAAAACTCTTGAAAAGTTCAAAATACTGAGAAAACATTTCAAATGAGACCAAAATATATTAATTTCTAAGAGAAGGACAAATCCTACAAATAGCATTGTGTTGCATGACATCATTATTACTGTGACTGTATAAAATAGCATGACAGGAAAGTAGCAAAGTTAGGAAGGAATCCTCAGGCAGACCGAAATGTTTTGCTTTGTTTTAATTTGATTTGGGAAATTTTTTCAGGTTTGATTATTGTAATTTGACAATCAAGCTTCTTGTTTTCCAGTTTAGATTAACACTAGCTTTTGAATGTTCTTTTTGCTTGCCTTTTGGTGCACTATTTTCTGCAGCTTTTCAAAGTCTTTACCTTATCCAATAAATATTGCCATATTATTATTATTATTGCCCAACTGATGTTTTCTCCATAAACACATGTAAATATAAATCTCACAAAGCGAACATTGCAGACTTAACCAAGGGATTTCCTGGAAACATATGTAACTGAGAATATTAATATGCAAGTGCCTAAATTAAGTTCATGGACACTGCAAGATAAATAAGGTAGTCCATGAAGATCCATACCATTATATATATATATTTTTTTTTTCAGCAGCTCATCAATATCGTTTTATTATCCATCTATTGCTCTCACTTATCATATTCAAATAATAATGATAACAATAATTAATAACAGTAATAATAAATAGAAAATAGTAATAATTAAAATAACAAATAAATTGCAATATTAGGAGCAGAATGTCAAATTGTTTCATATGAGTTACTTTTCTGTTAACATAAAGGTCAGCTTTTTTGTGCCATTTGGACCAACGTATTGTTACTACTTTATAAATTAGGTGCTAAAGGAAAAAGTGGAGAGCAGCGGGAAGCACATACTGTCTTCTCTTTTTTTTTTTTTAAATTTTATTAATTTTGTTGCAATCATTCCATACAAATCAATCCATTTTTACAAAAAGTGGAACTGAGAACAAGTTTGACCCCCACCCCTGAGAGAGAGAGAGCAAGGCAAGCGGAGTAAAATTTAAGGCTTGCAAACATACCTAAATTAATAAGTTTGATAAGCCAATAGAGATGAATGGAGAAGAAAAAGAAATACAGAAATAAGTGCTTTAAGAGCTTATTTTAAAATATTACTGATTAGATCCTGCCATGTTTTGAAAAAAATCTGTACAGATCCTCTAACTGAGTATTTGATTTTTTCCAATTTCAAATAGTATAAAGCATCGGTTTCTCACTGACTTAAAGAGGAGAGTTTGGATTCTTCCAGTTTAGTAGAATAAGTCTGCGTGCCAAAGTGTAGTGAATGCAATCACAGTTTGTTTGTCCTTCTCCACTTTAAACCCACCTAGAAGAACCCCAAACACAGCTGTTAATGGGTTAGGAGAGATTGTGAGACCAAGGCTGTCTGAAAGGTAATTGAAAATTTTGGTCCAGAATAATGTTAATTTGGTGCAGGCCCAGAACATGTGACCCAGTGAGGCTGGGACTTGATTGAAGCGTTGCAGGTTGGATCATGCCCTGGAAACATTTTGGAGGTTTTAGGTGAGACAGATGTGTTTCGATATATAATTTTGAGTTGAATAATTGTATGCTTTGGCATATGGAGCTCAGTGAATTCTCTGCATTGCCATTTTCCACTCCTTTTCTGATATATTGGTGAGATCTTTTTCCCAGTGTCCTCTTGGATCTTTGAAAGGGAGGAACTGTAAAATGATTTTATATATTGCATAAATGGTGTCTGAGTCCTTGAGATTGAGCAAGATTTTTTCCAGCATGGATGAGGGTGCAAGATGAGGAAAATCTGGAAGGTTCCATTTAACAAAGTTCCTAATTTGAAGATAATGAAAGAAATGTGCAGCTGGAATGTTAAATTTGGAATGTAATTGTTCATAGGATGCAAAGACATTGTCTGTATGAAGATCTCTAAGCAAGTTAATCCCAACTTTTTTCCAGATATTAAAAACTGCATATGTTTGAAGGTTGAAAGAGTGGTTCTTGCAGAGGTGCCACAGATAAAAGCTTCTCCATCTTAAAATGCTTTCTACATTGGTTCCATATTCTAAGTGAGTGAAGCACAATTGGGTTATTAGTATATTGCGATAACTTGTATTATTGGGGCACAGAGCAGGAATATAAAGAAGTACTGCAGGATTTTACTTCTGTTGCAGACCAAGCCTGTGTATGTTTTTCTATTTGTGTCCAGGTTTTTATAGCTTGTATGTTTTGCTGCCCAGTAATAAAACTGGAAGTTAGGTAGAGCCATGCCACCTTCTGCCTTTTTGTCTTTAGTAGAGATTAAGCTCTTTGGACACGTGGATGTTTTGAGTTCCAAATAAATGAGGTTATTGTTGAATCTAATTGCTTAAAAAATGATTTATTGATGTATATTGGGATGTTTTTTTAAATAAAAAAGGAGCTTAGGAAGAATATTCATCTTAACAGCGTTAATTCTTCCAGCTAGAGTAAGATGAAGGGTTGACCATCTATGTAAGTCTTGCTTAATTTTTTCCATGCAGAGCGGTGAAATTTTGTTGATAAAGAGCTTTATGTTTACTTGTGATGTTTTACCCTAGGTATTTAAACTGTTCTGCAATGATAAAAGGTAGGGTATCTAATCTAATATTATATGCTTGAGAATTCACTGGAAAGAGTACACTTTTATTCAGATTAATTCTGAGACCAGAGATCTTTTGAAATTCTGTGAGTGCTGTTAAGACTGCTGGCACAGAATTTTGTGGGTCTGATATATACAGTACCATATCATCTACATATAGAGAGATTTTCTGTTCCAGTCCTTCTCTGATGATCCCCTTTATTTGATCAGTATTTCGACAGTGTATTGCCAGTGGTTCAATGGCGATTGCAAACAGTAGCGTGTGACAAGGGGCATCCTTGTCTGGTACCACGCTCTAGTTTAAAGTAGTCCTGAACAAATGTTGTTGATACAAACTGAAGTTTCTGGATTGGTGTACAGTAATTTGATCCATGCACAAATGTTCGAGCCAAACCTAAATTTCTCCAATGTAGTAAAAAGGTATTTCCATTCAATCATGTCAAATGCTTTTTCTGCATCCAATGATAATAATATTTCTGAGGTGTTTGATTTAGTTGGTGAGTATATTACATTAAACAGGCGTCAAAGATTTGAAGATAAGTGTCAACCCTTGATAAATCCAGTTTGATCTTGTGATATTACCGAAGGGAGCACATTCTCCATCCTTCTAGCTATGATTTTGAGAAAGTATTTTAACATTGGTAATAAGTCCTTATTTTGTTTTGGAAAAACTGTGATTAATGCTTTGGCATAAAAGTTTGAGGAAGAGTTTGATTGTCTCTGGCTTCTGTAAATGTTGCTAATAGGAGGGAGCTAGCTTGAGCAGAGAATTTCTTATAAAATTCTGCAGGGTAGCCATCAGGGCCTGCTGCTTTCCTGCCTTGGAAGTGACTTTATAGCATCTAGTAATTCTGATAACGCCCAGAGGTTTATAGAGTTCCTCCGCACTAAAAGTATCTATTTGTGGTATCTGTAATGTATCCAGAAATGCATTAGATTATGTATTGTCTTCTTTTAAACTCAGTAGAAATATAAGGATTTATAGTAGTCTCTGAATGTGTGCATTATGTTTTTGTGGTCGGTGATTTTGTCTCCGTTCGTGTTGGTGATTACTGGGATTGCTTTGCTGACTTCTTGCTTGTGAATTTGTTGGAGCTAAAAGCTTATTAGCTTTCTCCATGTTCATAGTAATGATGTCTGGATTTATAAATTAGTTGTTCAGTTTCTTTAGTTGTCAAGAGGTTTAGTTCTGAATGCAAAGCCTGCCTTTTCCTATGTAGATGGCATGTTCTTCAACTATTCTAGTAATATTACCGAAGGGAGCACATTCTCCATCCTTCTAGCTATGATTTTTGAAAGTATTTTAACATTGTAATAAGTCCTTATTTTGTTTTGGAAAAACTGTGATTAATGCTTAGCGAAAAGTTTGAGGAAGAGTTTGATTGTCTCTGGCTTCTGTAAATTTGCTAATAGGAGGGAGCTAGCTGGCGGGAGAATTTCTTATAAAATTCTGCAGGGTAGCCATCAGGGGCCTGCTGCTTTCCTGCCTTGAAGTGACTTTATAGCATCTAGTAATTCTGATAGCATGAGGTTTATAGAGTTCCTCCGCACTAAAGTGTCTATTTGTGGTATCTGTAATGTATCCAGAAATGCATTAGATTATGTATGGTCTTCTTTAAACTCAGTAGAATATAAGGATTTATAGTAGTCTCTGATTGTGTGCATTATGTTTTTGTGGTCGATGATTTTGTCTCCGTTCGTGTTGGTGATTACTGGGATTGCTTTGCTGACTTCTTGCTTGTGAATTTGTTGAGCTAAAAGCTTATTAGCTTTCTCTCCATGTTCATAGTAATGATGGCTGGATTTATAAATTAGTTGTTCAGTTTCTTTAGTTGTCAAGAGGTTTAGTTCTGAATGCAAAGCCTGCCTTTTCCTATGACAGTAATGGCATTCTTCAATCTATTCTAGTAATTTATTTTAGCTCTGCTACTTTCTTGGTTTCTAATTTATTTCTGGGTAAGATATGAGCTAATCTGTCCTCTTAAGGAGGCCTTAAGAATTTCCGAGAGTATTCCTGCAGAAATCTCTGAGGATATATTTGTCTCTAGGAAGAAGCTGATTTGTTTGGATATAAATTCTATATTTCCTGCTAATAGAAGCAGGTTGAGACGCCATCTGCGAGGTGAGTGTGTGGGACATAGTAACTTTCGCTCCAAGATCAGAGGTGCATGGTCAGAAATAACAATAGCAGATTAGCAAGATTTAATCGCTATAGGCAAGAAATTATTATCTATAAAGAAAATAATCAATTGAGTAGCAATGATGTACTGGTGAGTAGAAAGAATATGTTCTTGAGTTTGGGTTTAAAAACCTCCAGGGGTCTGATAAGTTGTGATCAGTTATAAACTTTGTAATTATCTTTGCAGTGTTAGATGTCGTCCCCCCTGTGGTAGAAGTCCTATCTAAGAGTGGATTTAAAACACAATTAAAGTCCCCAGCCATTATAATTTTATGAGTGTTCAATTGGGAATGGATGCAAATAAATTTTGTATAAATTCCTTATCATCAACATTAGGTGCATAAGCATTTATCAAAATCATTTTACAGTTAGATAAGTCTCCCATGACCATCACATATCTCCCTTCAGGATCCAATACTACATCTGATGCTACAAATGAGACTGTTCTATGTATGAGAATTCCCACACCTCTAGTTTTCTTTGTAAAGCTAGAATGGAACATTTGGCCAGTCCAGTCCTTTTGCAGCCGGAACTGATCCTTGCTTAGTAAGTGGGTCTCCTGTAAAAATACTATTTTAGCGTTTAGACTGTTAGGTGAGAGAGTACTTTCTTTCTCTTTAATTCGTGATTCAGGCCTTTAACATTCCAGCTCACGAAGTTAACTGTCCCATCATGGAGACATTGATTCTGAATTTTTGATGTCATTTTATAGTCTTAACTGGAAGTGAGACAGCTTCAGCCTTAAGTTTCTATTTCCCAAGAGTTATTGCCATGCAGCCTATTATTATGTTGGTAGTTATAATTATAAAGAAAAAAATTAAAGGATTAGATATAGATATAACAGCCTGCTCTTTCGCTCCCCCTTAACCCCCCACCTCCCTTTTTGCCCCATCATGAGGCTAGACCCCACTTCACACAGTCCCGTCCTCTGACATACCCAGAGACTGAGCACATCAAAAACAAAACAAGCCCCCCAGCAGTGTTTGAGGATTAAAAATAGAGATATCTATTACCATATACTCCTAAATACTATATGCCTAAAATTGTAATCATTAACAAACTATGAACTTAAAATATATATAATCTTCAGCAATCTTAAATATAAACATAGGAATGGTGTTAGAAAGTGGTCCAGAATAAGCATGATAAGTCTTAATGCAATAATAACAATAACAATAAACCAAGGGTATGGTGTTGAACAGTCTCGTTTAGGGTAGAGAAAAAATAATTAGATAAGAAAAAAAAAAAGTAGTTAACCACAAACGTTTATAACTGTAATTAAAACATAAACAGATAGCGTCCGAGTAATAATGAGTAATAATGAGGATATATAATGATAAACACCTGTTTCTTAACAAATCTTAACAAACAGATCAGACAGTAGGTTATTTATCCTTGCCATATCATGACTCACTATTATGTTTCAGAATAGTGCCGGAATCAGCTTTCTTAATTCCTTTTCTGCATCTTCCTTGCTGGCGAAGACATAGAATTGACCATGCAATTCCACTTTCAGTTTGGCAGGATACAAGAGGCTGTATTTGATATTGGCTTGATCGTAACCGCTGCTTAATGTTGTAGGAAGCTGTGCATTTAGTAGCTGTTGCTGGAGAAATCAGGGAAGATACGAATGTGGTTATTTTCATATGTAATCTCTTGCTTTTGTCTGAGGAGTGCCATCACCTCTAGCTTAAATGATAATCTCTCAAAGCGAATAATAAAAGATCTAGGTCTAACATTATTTGATCCGTGTAGCGATAAGCAGCTGCTATCTCTGAATTTGCTTTAAAGTCCTCTCAATTATTTTAGAAAACAGTTAACTGCAAATTTCACTGGGTTTGGACTATCTCGATTCTCAGGGAGTCCTTCAATTCTGATATTACTCCTTATGCTTCCATTTTCCAAAGCAGCAAGTCTGTCTCAGGTTTTTGTATTGGGCTGGCGTTGCTTTTCTTCAGCACTGGCAGCTAGATTTTCGGCTGCTTCAATCCGAGTCGTGACTGTCTGTTCAGTGTTTTTTATACACTTGGCTAAAGCACATATAAAAAAGAAGAATTTCAGTCAGTCAGTCATTCATTTCCAAACCCGCTATATCCCACACAGGATCCGCGGGGTCTGCTGGAGCCAATCCAGCCCCAAAGGG
>NW_024377004.1:0-11508 GCF_016835505.1 Polypterus senegalus | reverse complement strand
TTTCCTTTTTGGCCTGGATCAAGAGTGCCAAGCATTGACAGCAGGGTTTTTTCAGGGTCTGTGGCAATGCCAGTTGCAGATACAATGTGCCCACATATTTAACACGAGGTTGACAAAATTGACATTTATCTACTGAGACCTTTAAACCAAAGCATTCAGCCTCAACTGTCCCTCTCTTTTCTCTTTCTTCTTCCCGTCCTCATTTTGGCATTCTGCCTCAACTGTGTCCCCCTCATTTTTCTTTCATTCTTCCTTTTCTCGTTTCGGCATTCTGCCTCAACTGTTTTTCTTTCCTCCTTGTTTTGGCGCTTTTGCCTGAAACCCTTTTTTCAACTATCTTACATGGACTGTCTCTAGGCCAATCAGAGGATATTTACATATATAACTTAACCTTACCTAACCCCCAAATCTTGTAATACATTTCAGTCAATAAACTTTATTAACCCAAACTCGCAATCAGATATTCTTTTTTTCTTTTTAAACCTAGCCCAGGTTACACTTAATTACAACCTTAAATGATTACGTTTTAAAGGTTATACAGTATGTATCTTGCCTTTCAATATATTTAATGTTTATAACTATTAAATGTGGGTATACCAAATGTCAATTTTTATTTAATAAAACAGATATAGAGAAATGCATTTTCAGTATAGTCTACTTGCATTTTCAAAATGGTATGAAGTTAAGTCTTTCTATACCTAAGAAAAAAATCCCGCTGAACATTAAGCCACTTGTGCTCTGCTTCATTAACTTCATAATAACTTGTAAATCAACATAAGCATTATTTTTTAAGAAGCAGATTGTTTCATTTTCAGCTAATAAGATTAAACTTATGGGTAATGTAGTGTAAAATAACAGTGAGACACAGCCCCCCAACCCATGCTCTTGTTTCACTTCATCCACCAGTCCCCAAGACTAGTCATCCACACAACCCCTGATTTACCCACAAAATAGCATTACTTTCTGCAGAAATTCTTTATTTAAAACTGTTAATCTGTACACTGTTTATATTTAGAGGCTATATATATATATATATATATATATATATATATATATATATATATATATATATATATATATATATATATATTGTGAACGTTACCCAGGCACAGACAGGCAGACATGTTGTTTTTCGACCACCACACGTTTATTTACAATATTTACAAGTTTGAAGTGCACACAAACCCCCACAAAGTCCTGGCCACACAATGCCTTCTTCTTCGGGCCGCCTCTACACTCTCTTCTGCTTCGTCCTGCTTCCACCCGACTCCAGCCTCAATGAAGGGAGGCGGCCCCTTTTATCCACACCCGGATGTGCTCCAGGTGCTCCCCGGCTATCACCCGCCAACACGCCCCCGTGTGGCGGAAGTGCCGCTATACTCCCCGAAGCACTCCAGGTGTCCCTGCTTCTCTCCCCAGCACTTCCTGGTGTGGCGGAAGTGCTGAGGTCCAGGGCTCCCAAGGCATCGGGGCGCCCCTGGCGGTGACCACGGGCCCCTACAGGGTTGGGCTTCCATGCCCTCAACCCGTGGCCCCCAAAGCAACCAGGTTGGCGGTCCCCACGTGATCTCAGGTGGGTGCACGCCCTCTTCCGGTCCTTCATGGCATCCCGGCCAGGTCGTCGCCCCTGGCATCCCTGACAATATATATATATTTTATTAAGAAGAAAATTCAACCTTTTTAAACTGAGCGAAAATATACCAATAATTATTTGTTAAGGATCTCTTTGTATACCACATTGTGAGTTCAGCCCTCCTGTTTGTAATATGACCAAGCTGTCGCGCTGAGCTTACTCTTGAGCATGCAACATACAGTTGGCCATATGAACAGTAATCTTGTTTCAAATCCCACAGCTTGGATTGCTGCTGTCATAATCGGTTTGAGTTTAATGGTTTGTTTCAACTGCGATAGTATTTGTAAGACTTGTATTGAAGTGACATTCGGCATCTGTCAAGTGTTGTAAGCATACAACCGGTTTCATTGATAACTTCACATCCAGCTTTTGAGAGTTTAAACATTCATAAACATCAAAGTGTCCACTACTGTAATTGTCACCTGTCAATCTAAGATGTTTAAGAGGCATTGGCGGTTGTCGAAGGTGTAAAATATTTAGCCATTTCGTACACTTGAAAGTTTACAACCGAACAATTCAGCGGCAGCCATTAACTCACATGCAGATGCATAGGTGAAGGGCTTGAGCATTTCACTCTTATAGTGCTCCTGTGTAGTATAATTATTATCTCCTGTACCGTCATCAGTCCACACCTTGAACCTGTCCCAGTCATTCAATACATAAGACACAATGTTCCTCCGGATATCAAGAGTGAGCCTGATATGGCCGTGCAATATGTAACAAAGAGAATGGAAAAGGCAGGTGCCATCTCTGGGCATGGAAACTACTCGGTAAATGACAGTTCTTTGATCGATGGTGATCACCTCTATAGACATGTTAATGGGGTACGGTGGGAATGATAAAGGAAATGGGTACAGTACCTGAACAATGTAAAGTAAGTCTAAAATACCTAAACAATAACTATTATCGTAATAAATGAACAATAAAACAGCGGAGAAGCCGTGGATTAAATAAAAAGGCCGTAGTTATCAGCAGGGAGACGTGAATCCCATGGCGGCAAGGAAGGGAATGTATAGACTGGAGCTAACGGACGGCCTTATATAGGCAGGTAGCCAACAATGTGGGAGGCGTTGGGATGGGGGACCCAACGCCACCTCACACGGTGACCGAGCTGCAAGCTATGGACGTATAAATGTACGTTAGTAGGATTCAGTTAGCATTGGGAACCTGCATACCAAATTTCTTGAAGATGGGCCCATAAGTAACAAAGACCGTTGAAAAGTTAAATATTGCGGCCAACAGTGGCATCATACCACCAAAATAAGAACCAAATTTCAGCCTTCTACCTACACGGGAAGTTGGAGAATTAGTGATGTTGGAAAGTTCAATATGGCGGCCGACAGTGGCATCTTACCATCGAAATAAGTACATACATCGGTTTTGGTTAGCACAGGAAGCCGCCTACCAAATTTCATGAAGATGGGGCCATAAATAAGATAGTTCAACATGGCAGACGTTGTCGCATCGCTATCGACCGTTACGTGTAGAAATTTCAAAATGAAACCTGTTTAACTTTTGTAAGTAAGCTGTAAGGAATAAGCCTGCCAAATTTCAGCCTTCTACCTACACGGGAAGTTGGAGAATTAGTGATGAGTGAGTGAGTGAGTGAGTGACGGCTTTGCCTTTTATTAGTATGGATATATATATATATATATATATATATATATATATTGTCACGCACGCTGCAGTAGGAGGTCATGGATTGATTCGACAGCACCTGGGAAACCACTCGCCAGGGAATGGTGGGGTATTAACTTTCTCCCTCTGCTTCCTCATAGGAAAAAGACCGCCCTGCACCATAGGCATGGATGACCGCAGTGCGATACTTCCGCCTCTTCCTCCGCCATCTTGCCCTGACGCCATCCTTCCCATCCTCCCTTGCGGTCCTTCCCGACATTCCTCCACTTCCGCTCCTCCCCAATAAAATGGCGACGCCAGGAGTCGGCGTCGCGATTATGAACTTTTGTTTATGATTTTGACCTGTTTTTTTTTTCTGTACAATATACGGGCCGGAAAACCCCAACCCTTGCTACTGTCTCTCGGTCCTTTACAAGTGGCGTAGTCGGCAGGATACAGAGATCCCGGAATGACGGAGGGACAGGACCTGAACACCGTGCTGCAGGAATGAACGCCCAGCTCCAGGCCCTGCAGCAAGCGCAAGCCGCTACCAACCGGGAGCTGGAGGCCACGGCGGCCAGGTTAGTGGAAGCCCAACGGGCGAGACCAGACCCGCCCAGGCAGCCGCCTCCTCCTATGGTCCGGCGGGGCCTTCGAGGACGTCGATGCCTACCTGGGCATGTTTGAGAGGACGGCCACCCGGAACGCAGTGGCAGCGGTCCGTGGGGCGCCCATCTTGGCGCCATACCTAAAGGGACGCGCCATGGCCTATTATGACCTCCCTGAGGAGGAGGCCGCACTACGACCTCCTCAAGCCCAAATATTGGCCCGCTACGGCATTAGCCCGGCCAGCAGGCGTCAATGGCGGAACTGGGTCTTTGACCCGGTGCCCCGCGCCCAGGCGCTCGAGTTCTGGGGCAAGATGGGCGCTGGCTACGCCAGAGAGCCCTGCCGGGCGGAAAGTCGTCGAGCGGGTGGCCTGTGAAGGCCTGGTCAACGCAATGCCCAGTTCCCTCGCCCAGCAGGTCCGGGGGCACGCCTATCAAAATATGTCGGGCCTCCTCGACGTCCTGGAGCGTCAGTTGGCGGTCCTCCGACTTGGGGGGTCAGAAAAGCCTGCTCGCTGGAACGGCAGGGACGGGCGGCCACCCCCGAGCCCCCTCGACGCGCTGCAGAAGCGCCAGCCAGAGCCAAAGAGAGGCCGGGGCCGCCGCTGTTTCAAGTGTGGCGAGACCGCCACCTGCTGCCAAACTGCCCCATCACACGCCCGGAGCCTATGGACTGCAGCTGGACATCAACGGAGAGGTATTGTACCCCGCCGCATCCCTTGGCGAGTCCGAATACGGGAGTGGTGTTGCTAAATGGGCACGCCGGGCTGGCTTTGTTTGATTCCGCAGCAACATTACCATTGTTGCTCGCCGCTTGCCTTACCGCAACAGTGGTTAAAGCAGCATTTGTTGGTTACCTGTGTACATGGGGGGACTAGGTCATATCGTTCCGCTCGCTGCTATCTTACCTGGAAGGGGGAACCAATCCAAATGGCGGTCGCTGTGTTACCTGACCCCCCCTTCCCAGTGATTCTGGGACAAGACTGGTCGAAAAAAATCAGCGGTAAGCCGTTCGCCGCTCCCGGGGCCTCGTTGGATCTTGTCATGAGGGGAAAAGGCAACCCTCCCGCGCCTCCACGCCGTGCACAAGGGCAGGCCCTATGGGCGCTGGTGTCTCGGGGACCTTCCGTGGCTACGGACCTTGACCCGAAGATTCCGCCGGAGAAGGGACTAGCCAGGGAACTTCCCCCGGGCCCAGGCCCCAAGACCCTCTCGGCGGCCTGGACCATCAATTTCGGTCCACGCCGCCTCCTTTAAGAGGGAGCAGTGGAATGATGACTCCCCGCGCTTTGCCCGAACGCGCATTGTTCTGCCTAACAGCTCGACAGCGGACGGATCCACACCGCGGGAACCCTTCTTTGTCCTTGAAAATGATCTGTTGTACCGAGTGGCTACCCATGAGGGCGAGGTGCGGAAGTTGTTGCTAATTCCGCTGCATACCTTCCGGGCGGAGATATGCGAGTTGGCACATGCTCACCTCCTAGGCCCACCTCGGGCCGAAAAACACTGGAGAGGATTAAGCTCCGCTTTTACTGGCCTGGGATCAATGAGGAGGTCCGGCGGTTCTGTCAATCCTGTCCGGGTGCCAGACCCGCCAGATTCCTAGGAGGGACCGTGCTCCTCTAGTCCCTATTCCCCTCGTGGACATCCCCTTTGGAAGGATAGGGGTCGATTTGGTGGGACCCTGGAGCCCTCAACCCGTGGCCACAAGTATATCCTGGTCATGGTGGACTATGCCACCCGGTACCCAGAGGCGGTTCCCCTGCGCTCCGCTAATACTAAAAGCATCGCGACGGAACTGGTTAACTTGTTTTCACGCTGGGCATACCAAGGAGGTCCTCACGGACCAGGGTACGCCCTTCACTTCGGATACGCTCAAGGAGGTGGCCAAATTACTGCAGATAAAGCACCTGAAAGCGCCAGTCTATCACCCGCAAACTGACGGGTTGGTGAGCGATTTAATCAGACGCTTAAGCAGATGCTCCGCAAGGTAGTCAGCGGGACGGCAGGAACTGGGACCAGCTCCTCCCGCCGTGCTTTTGCCTACCGGGAGGTACCCCAGGCCTCTACGGGCTTCTCCCCTTTTGAATTACTATACGGGCGACAACCCCGGGGGATCCTCGACATCCTAAAAGAAGGCTGGGAGGCCGAGGCTCTTCCCTCCTCTAATATTTTGAGCACGTGGCGCAACTGCGCGACCGACTCACAAAGATCAGGCCCCTCCTAAAAGAGCACGTGACTCGGCGCAAGCAGCGCAGGCCCGGTGTTACAACCGCAACTCCGCCCTCAGGGAGTTCCGCCGGGGACCGAAGTTATGGTGCTCGCCCCGACCTCCCACTCAAGCTGCTCGCCACTGGCAAGGGCCTTACGAGGTTAAGGAGAGAAAAGGACTGCGCCGACTATTTGGTAAACAGCCCAACGTCGACCGAAAGTGAGAGGATCTATCATGTCAACCTGTTAAAGCCCTGAGAGATAGAGAGGAGCTTCCCAGCTCCCGTAGGTCACTCTCCCTTTTCACAAGCACAACTGCCCTTAACCTCGGCAAGAGCTGACCCCAAGCAGCGGCAGGAGTTAGCCCAAACACTCCGAGCCATCCCCGAGGTAGTGAGCGAGTCACCCGCCGGACCGCTGATTGAGCACGATATAGTCACGGAGCCCGGGTAATCGTCCGGAGAGGCCCTACCGACTCCGGAGGCAAAACGCGCAGAGGTCGAACTGGAGGTGAAACGTATGTTGGACATGGACATAATTGAAGAGAGCCATAGTCCCTGGTCCAGCCCTATTGTCCTCGCCTCCAAGCCAGACGGCTCCTGGAGGTTCTGTAATGACTTTAGACGCCTGAATCAGATCTCCAAGTTCGATGCCTACCCCATGCCCCGCATTGACGACCTCCTTGAGCGGCTGAGTGCGGCTCGATATCTGACTACCCTTGACATGACAAAAGGGTATTGGCAAATTCCTTTAACGGCATCCGCAAAGGAGAAAACGGCCTTTAGCACCCCTAGCGGGCACTGGCAGTACAAGGTCCTCCCATTTGGGCTGCACGGGCCCGCGACCTTCCAACGCCTGGTAGATAGAGTGCTGAGCCTCACCAGTCCTATAGCGCCGCTTACCTGGATGACGCTGTCATCTATTCCGGCACCTGGGAGGAGCATCTACTGCAGGTCGCAGCTGTCCTCCTAACACTGGCTAAAGCCGCCTCCGCATAAACCCCGGAAGTGTTTTTGGATTAAAGGAGGCCAAATATTTAGGCTACCTCGTGGGACAAGGACAGGTGCGCCACAGAGCTCCAAAGTGAAAGACATCTTAGAATGGCCCCGTCCCGAGTACCAAGAAACAGGTGCAGGCTTTCTTGGGGCTTGCGGGTTACTACCGCCGGTTTGTTCCCGTTTCTCAAAGAGCAGCACCCTTGACTGACCTGACAAAAAAGGGCGCTCCCCTATACGTGGTGTGGACCGACAAAGCAGAACACGCGTTCAGTGACCTAAAGAAGGCCCTAACGCCGGCACCTGTGTTACGGACGCCCGATTTTGGGCTCCGCTTATTCTCCAGACCGACGCCGGACACAGGCCTGGGTGCCGCTGAGCCAAAGCGCCGATGGTGTCGAGCACCCTGTGATGTACCTTAGCCGGAAACTGATGGACCGGGAGACCCGCACGCTGCAGTGGAGAGGGAGGCCTTGGCCATTAAGTGGGCAGTGACCCACCTCCGTACTACCTGCTGGGTCGCGAGTTCGCTCTGGTGACTGATCACGCTGCACTTCAGTGGATGTCCCTGCACAAAGAGTCGAATCCGCGGGTCACCAGGTGGTTCCTGGACTTACAGCCGTATAAGTTCACTGTCACTTATCGGCGGGCACCCTTCAGGCCAATGCCGATGCCCTCTCTCGTATTCACGCACCTCTCGGTTAGGTCCGCCCGACCTGACGGTCCTGGGCTAAGGGGGATCGTGGTCACGCACGCGCGAGTAGGAGGCATGGATTGATTCGACAGCACCTGGGAAACCACTCGCCGCCAGGGAATGGTGGGGTATTAACTTTCTCCCTCTGCTTCCTCATAGGAAAAAGACCCCCTGCACCATAGGCATGGATGACGCAGTGCGATACTTCCGCCCTTCCTCCGCCATCTTGCCCTGACGTCATCCTTCCCATCCTCCCTTGCGGTCCTTCCCGACATTCCTCCACTTCCGCTCCTCCCCAATAAAATGGCCGCGACGCCAGGAGTCGGCGTCGCGATTATGAACTTTTAGTTTATGATTTTGACCTGTTTTTTTTTCTGTACAATATACGGGCCGGAAAACCCCAACCCTTGCTACTGTCTCTCTCTCTCGGTCTTTTACAATATATATGTTATATATTTTGTCATATTAATGAGTACAAACAAAACCATGTTTGCTGTGCTTTAGATGAAGTTTTGCTACAGTATATCTACTTAGGACTTAAAGACCAGAGGCTGGGTTTATGACAGGAGTGCCAGAGAGGTAAAAAGGTTATAAAGGGTTGACAAGTGGGTAGAGGACCTTCTAGCTGACAAATGGCAGTGCAGTATACCTAGCTGAGGAAGCCATGGCCTGGCTGCTCTTTTAAGGATGAGAACAGGTAAGACTGGCAGTAGTTTCCACTCTAGCGAGTGTTGACCTGGTGTTGTTCTAGCCAATGGCCACCCATTTAGAGGCTTGGCTGGAAGAGGCACAATAGTATGTGGTTAAATATCACCTCAGGAGTATCAGATAGGTGGGTTGGCACCCTGCCCAGGATTGGTTCCTGCCTTGTGCCCTGTGTTGGCTGGGATTGGCTCCAGCAGACCCCCGTGACCCTATTCTGATTCAGCCGGGTTAGAGAATGGATGGATGGATGGAGTATCAGATAGAGTTTGAGGAGGAGGTCTGGGTTGTGAGAAAAAGAACAGAAACAGAGATAGGAGTAAAAAAAAAAAAAAAACTTGAAAGGTGGGCATGTAGGTAACAATGCTTCAGATTTATTTAGAAAGACACTGAAAGACAGTCTTTTCCACTTTTATGATTATGGACATACTTTGCATTTTGTTTTATGTGCTTTTTGTTTAATAATTAAACCATCTATAAATTTCTATGGCATCTTTTATCATTATTTTAAAGTCTTACCTCTGACGTCAGTTCAGGGCCATTTTGGAATGTTATTTTCCCTCTGGTGTTACAATTAATTGTGGCTCTGTCTGAGGATTTCATCCTATAAAATGGCTCTAAGGAACACTGAAATATATATTGTAGTGAAAATGTTAAACCCATATCTTATAACCTGTTTTTTCCAAATCACTTTAAGACCCATCCAAAACCAGTGCTCAGATCTCTGCTGTTCCAACTGTCTATGCCTCCATCTTCAGTTTCCACAGATGTTAATGTGGAAACTGTGGTGACCACTTAATAATTGAATCTAGGCATGATGGTGACTATGTTTATTTTCTGGTGCATTGGAAAGTGTATGGTCCAGAAAATTGTTAATGGTGCCAGCTACTGATGTTCATGCTCCTCAGTAGTTTCTTAAAGTGTTTCATTATTCCAATAAAGCTGTTCGGTATCCTCTGTAGTGAATCTTTATTATAGTACACAATGAACCAGTTTTAATATTATTTATTTATTTTAATCTCTTAATAGTAATGTCATTTATGGAATGTAGCCTTGCATTTAGCATTGTAATTTTATGAAGTTTTTTTGTGTTTGTTTCCATATTGTTAACACTAGAATCCCTGAAGCCTCCTTAAATTCCTTTGCACCTCCTCATCAGCATCTTTTGTTTTGCAAATGTGTTGATCAGCACTGGCAGCAGGCAGCCTGCTATCCCATGCCCCACATCGAAAACAACTCCCATCTCATGTCTGTTTATCTGGGTGCGAGGTGCCTTCAATTGTATAGGGTAAATATATCGTTATTTGGAACACATATTTCATATGTGTTCCATGTCTGCAGGATGTAGGATGACAAGAAATGTGAGGCAGGAAATGCTGAACACATAACTAGAACAGCAACTTTTTTCATGTTCTACTAATAATTGACAAAATGCGGATGTGAAATGTATAATGTGTGAAGACTGAAATCCAAATATCAAATAAAGACTTTCACATTAAAATTAAAAATTAAAATAAATTGGAGTTTTGCTTTTTCTTTCTTTGGTATTTCACAATAATCTGCTTTTTAATTGATGCATGCATACTGTTTGTGATTTATTCCACTTACTGTTTTTAAAGTTTCACTTTCCTTTTTATTACCCTTCTGTCAATAACACACAACAGTGGCATTTATATTAGACAAGTTACACTTTATACTTTACCTGACTAACAGCAGCATTACAGTGATTGCATTCATTCAACAAATACAGCAGCAAACTTGAATTTCACTGTCATAGTTTTATTATTCTTTACACTTTTATATTTTGTGTGTGGCAAGTCTTCTGCACATCATGTTTAAAATACATGTATTTCATACAAAAGGCTAATGGATAGCTGCCTTGATAAAACTTCATCATCAGATCTGGATCCTGCTAGGTTTCATGTGATTACGGAGCAGATCTACGGATCTATTAAGGGAAACAGCAAGAACAATGAGGATTTTCTGCTTTATGTTAGTGCTTGACTTAAGAATTGGTTAAATAAAGAAGGAGGATTACACACTCATGCTTGGGTCAAAGTTTAAAGTCTTAAAAAATGTAGCCAGCACCTCTGCTGAACCTAACTGTGCAGCGCTCTAGAATGGGAAAGATGGAATTCTCTAGCTGACCAACCACTTGAGACACACCTTCTCCTTTTCTAAATCACCAAGAGTCTCGTGCAGCTCATTCTTGATCATGGAGTAAAACCTGTCCAACTCAGTTAAAAAGCCAAGGGCACTCTGATTTTAGCACTGGAAACTTTCCTGGTTTGGCATTGTAATATATGAGACAAAATTTCATTATACAGTGCATTCATTTCACTTTCAAACATATGAATTTGGGCGGCACGGTGGCGCAGTGGTAGCGCTGCTGCCTCGCAGTTGGGAGACCCGGGTTCACTTCCTGGGTCCTCCCTGCGTGGAGTTTGCATGTTCTCCCTGTCTGTGTGGGTTTCCTCCGGCGCCCCGTTTCCTCCTCCCACAATCCAAAGACATGCAGGTTAGGTGGATTGGCGATTCTAAATTGGCCTTGGTGTGTGGGTGTGTTTGTGTGTGTCCTGCGGTGGGTTGGCACCCTGCCCGGGATTGGTTCTTGCCTTGTGCCCTGTGTTGGCTGGGATTGGCTCCAGCAGACCCCCGTGACCCTATTCGGATTCAGCGGGTTAGGAAATGGATGGATGGATGGACATATGAATTTCAGTACAGTAATCCTCGCTATATCAAGGCCTTCGACTTTCGGCTTCACTCTATCACTGGATTTTATATGTAAGCATATCTAAATATATAACTTGGATTTTTCAAGCTGCTTTGTGGGTTCTGCAGACAATGGATCTTTTTACTTCTGGTATTTGCTTCTTCAGTTGGTTTGCCCAGTTGATTTCATACAAGGGACGCTATTGGCGGATGGGCTGAGAAGCTAACCAATCAGAGTACACAGTTAAGTTCCTGTGTGCTGACTGGCTCAGAGATGAGCACCGACTTCGATTCCGCAGCGTTAACCAGGAAGTCTCGTCTCGCCATTCAACATCA
>NW_024377003.1:0-10045 GCF_016835505.1 Polypterus senegalus | reverse complement strand
AAATGCTCGTTAATCATAGTCTCATGTGGGATGCAATGGGGGTGGGTCTGAAAGAGGCAGCTATATCTAATCTATCCTTTTAAATCCTTATAATTATAATTACCAATGTAAAAATAGGCTGCATAGCAAAAACCATCCATCCATCCATTTCCAACCCACTGAATCCAAACACAGGGTCACAGGGTCTCTGGGCCAATCCCAGCCAACACAGGAACCAATCCTGGGCAGGGTGCCAACCACTGCAGGACACACACAAACCTAGGCCAATTCAAATCGCAATCCACCTAACCAGCATGTCTTGGACTGTGGAGAAACCAGAGCATGAGGAAACCCACGCAGACACAGGGAGGACATGCAAACTCCACGCAGAAGGACGGAAGTGAACTTCCCTAACTGTGAGGGCAGCAGGCACACTGGCGCCACCGTGCATGCTAAGAACCCTGGGAAAATTGGAAAATAAGGTCAAAGCTGTTCACTTTCAGTTAAAAATTATGAATCAATATTCCATGATGGAACAGTTAACTGTGAGCAGGAATGTTAAAGGCCTAAATCACAAATTAAAAGAAAAAGTATTCTCTCACCTAAAAGGTGTAAACACTAAAATACTATTTTTACAGTAGACCCACTTATTAAGCAAGGATCAATTTCGGCTGCAAAAGATTGGACTGGCCAAATGTTGCATTCCAGCTTTACAAAGAAAACCAGAGGTGTGGGAATTCTTATACATATACATAGTACAGTCTCATTTGAAGAATCTGATCCTGAAGGGAGATATGGGGATTGTCATGGTAATTTATTTAACTGTAAAGTAATTTTGATAAATGTTTATGCCCCCAATGTGGATGATAGGGACTTCATGTAAATGTATTTGCATCCGTTCCCAATGTAAACACTCATAAAAATATATTGGCTGAGGACTTTAATTGTGCTTTAAATCCATACCTAGATAAGTCTTCTGTCACGGGTGATGACCTCTAACACTGCAAGACAATTACACAGTTTGTAACTGACCACAGCTTATCAGACCACTGGAGATTTCTAAACCCAAATTCAGGAGCATATTCCTTCTACTCACCAGTACATAATTCCATCCATCCATCCATCCACCCTTTCAGCTTATCCGAGGTGGGTCAGGGGGCAGCAACTTAACAGCTCTTCGGGAGAATCCCAAGGCGTTCCCAGGGCAGGGGACATAGTCCTCAAGCGTGTCCTGGTCTTCCCGGGGCCTCCTCCCGGTTGGACGGCCGGAACACCTCACCAGGGAGGTGCCCAGGAGGCATACTGATCAGATGCCAAGCCACTCATCTGACTCCTCGCAGCGGAGGAGCAGCGGTTCTCTCGAGCCCCTCCCAGATGGCTGAGCTTCACCCTATCTTTAAGGAAAGCCCAGACACCCCGGAGGAAACTCATTCAGCAGCATTGTATTCGCAATCTCGTTCTTTCGGTCACTACCCATAGCTCATGACCATAGGTGGGGGTAGGGCGTAGATCGACTGAAATTAGAGCTTTGCCTTACGGCTCAGCTCCTTTTCACCACGACAGACGATAAAGAGCCGCGTCACTGCGGATGCCGCACCGATCCGCCTGTCGATCTCACGCTCCATTCTTCCCTCACTCGTGAACAAGCCCCAGATACTTGAACTCCTCCACTTGGGGCAGGATCTCCCAACCCTGAGAGGGCACTCCACCCTTTCGGCTGAGGACCATGCTCCGGTTGAGGTGCTGATTCTCATCCCGGCCGCTTACACTCAGCTGCAACCGATCCAGAAGAGCTGAAGATCACGGCCTGATGAAGCAACAGGACATCATCATCTGCAAAAGCAGTGACCCAATCCTGAGTCCACCAAACCGGACCCTTCAACACCCTGGCTGCGCCTAAAAATTCTGTCCATAAAGTTATGAACAGAATCGGTGACAAAGGGCAGCCCTGGCGGAGTCCAACTCTCACTGGAAGCGTGCTCGACTTACTGCCGGCAATGCGGACCAAGCTCGGGACACCGGTTGTACAGAGACCAACAGCTCTTATCAGGGGTCCGGTACCCCATACTCCCGGAGCACCCCCACAGGATTCCGAGGACACGGTCGAATGCCTTTTCCCAGTCCACAAAACACATGTAGACCGGTCGGCAAACTCCCATGCACCCTCCAGGACTCTCAAGGGTGAAGAGCTGGTCCACTGTTCCGCGACCGGGCGTAAAGCCACACGTTCCTCCTGAATCCGAGGTTCGACTATCCGGCGGACCCTCCTCTCCAGAACCCCAAATAGACTTTTCAGGGAGGCTGAGGATGTGATCCTCTATAGTTGAACACACCTCCGGCCCCGAGGGGACCACCACCCGGTCTGCCAATCCAGAGGCACTGTCCCGATGTCCATGCGATGTTGCAGAGGCGTGTAACCAAGACCGTCCTACAACATCCAGAGCTTAAGGGAACCCCGGCGATCTCATCCACCCTCGGACCCTGCCACCAAGGAGTTTTTGACCACCTCAGTGACTTCAGTCCCAGAGATGGAAGAGCCCACCTCAGAGTCCCCAGGCTCTGCTTCCTCTTTGGAAGGCATGTTAGTGGGATTGAGGAGGTCTTCATACTCCTCCACCGACCCCGTCGAGGCGAGGTCAGCAGCGCACCATCCCCACCATATACGTTGTTGACACTGCACTGCTTCCCCCTCCTGAGGCCGGACGGTGGACCAGAATTCCTCAAGCCGCCCAAAGTCGTTCTCCATGGCCTCTACAAACTCCTCCCATGCCCGAGTTTTGCCTCAGCAACAACGAGCAGCGTTCGCGGCCTGCGGTACCTATCAGCTGCCTCCAGAGACCCACAGGACAAAAAGTCCTATAGGACTCCTTCTTCAGCTTGGGCATCCCTCACGCGGTGTCCACCAGCGGGTTCGGGATTGCCGCCACGACAGGCACCGACCACCTTGCGGCCACACCTCCGGTCAGCCGCCTCAACAATAGAGGCACGGAACATGGCCCATTCAGACTCAATGTCCCCACCTCCCTCGGGGCGTGGTTGAAGTTCTGCAGGAGGTGGGAGTTGAAGCTACTTCTGACAGGGGACTCTGCCAGCCGTTCCCAGCAGACCCTCACAACACGTTTGGGCCTACCAGGTCTGGGCCGGCATCTTCCCCACCATCGAAGCCAACTCACCACCAGGTGGTGATCAGTTGACAGCTCCGCCTCTCTTCACCCGAGTGTACAAGACATATGGCCCCAAGTCCGGCGACCACAACCACAAAGTCGATCATCGACCTGAGGCCTAGGGTGTCCTGGTGCCAATGCATATGAACACCCTTATGCTTGAACATGGTGTTCGTTATGGACAATCCATGGCGAGCACAGAATCCCAAAAACAAAACACGCTGGGCTCAGATCGGGGGGCCATTCCTCCCAATCACGCCCTTCCAGGTCTCACTGTCATTGCCCATTGAAGTCTCCCAGCAAAACGAGAGAATCCCCAGAAGGTCTGCCCTCTAGCAACCCTCCCGAGACTCCAAAAGGGTGGATACTCCAAACTGCTGTTCGGCGCATACACACAAACAACAGTCAGGACCCTTTTCCCCACCTAAAGGCGGATGGAGGACACCCTCTCGTCCACCGGGGTAAACCCCAATGCACAGGCTCAGAGTCGGGGGCAATAAGTATGCCCACACCCGCTCGGCGCCTCTCACCGGGGGCAACTCCAGAGTGGTAGAGAGTCCAGCCCCTCTCAAGGAGATTGGTACCAGAGTCCAAGCTGTGCGTCAAGGTGAGTCCGACTATATCTAGCCGGAACCTCTCGAGCCTCGGCACTAGCTCAGGTCCTTCCCTTCAGAAAGGTGACATTCCCGTCCCAAGAGCCAGTTTTGTGGCGAGGATCAGACCCCCAAGGTCTCCGCCGCCACCACCCAACTCACACTGCACCCAACCTCCTTGGCCCCTCCCATAGGTGGTGAGCCCATGGGGAGGAGGACCCACGTTACCTCTTTGGGCTGTGCCCGGCCGAGCCCCATGGGTGCAGGCCCGCCACCATGTGCTTTTGCCATCGAGCCCCACCTCCAGGCCTGGCTCCAGAGGGGGGCCCCGGTGACCCGCGTCCGGGCAAGAAAACGTCGTCCAAGGTTTTTATTCTTCATCAGACGTTTATTGAACCGCTCTTTGTCTCATCCCTCACCTAGGACCAGTTTGCCTTGGGTGGCTCTACCAGGGGCATAAAGCCCCGGACAACATAGCTCCTAGGATCATTGGGACACGCAAACCCCTCCACCACGACAAGGTGACGGTTCAAGGAGGAGCAGTACATAATTGCTACTCAAAAATTGATTATTTCTTTGTAGATAACAATTTCTTGCCTACAATTAAATCTTGCAAGGATGACACTATTATTATTTCCGACCATGCCTCTCTGATCTTGGAGCTAAAATCATTATCCCCCACATTCTCATCTTGCAGATGGTGTCTTAACCCACTTTTATTAGCAGAAGAGAACAGTACAGAATTTATATCAAAACAAATCATTGTTTTAATAGAGACAAATACATCCTCAGAGGTCTTTGTAGGAATACTCAGAAAACCCTGAAATTTTCAAATAAAGATGTGCTATAACAGGTGAACTTGGATGAGGACAAGGGTTCGACATCAGATAAAAGAGAACAGAAGAACCCACACAAAAACGTGTGCTCACATATAAGAACAACACAGCAGCACCAGGCGTAAAGGCTGAAAGATGGCACGTTTGGATCCCAGAGGTCAGGCATCAATCCTGCCAGTCGGTCTGCCCCACACCTGTCCTCCAACGAAGCAGCACCGCTTACAGAGCTCACCAACATATCGTGCAATGTCCTGTTTGTGATTATGTTTTATGATGGTCTTTACATTAGAAACATTTATGTGTTATTTATATAAAAGCCAGATCGAATGTTATTTACCTTGATTTATTTACTTATCTTCCTACTGCGTAAAGTCACAAGTAAACTGCAGAGCTTCCTCTGTTTGATCGATAAGAGGCACGGTCACAAATTACACGTGTCCCCATCAAAACACTAAACGTGGAGAGTAACAGCGTACTGGAGAGTCTATAGCTGCGTGGGGAAGCTGCCGTTGGACTTTGCAGTCACTGTACTATATATAAAATATAATATAATATATATTATATACTATGTATATAAAAGTCAGATCAAATGTTATTTACCTTGATTTATTTACTTATCTTACAGCATAAAGTCTCAAGTAAACTGCAGAGCAGCCTGCGTTTGACTGACACGGGCATGCTCATAAAGTACATGTGTACTTTAGCTGCAGGTGGAAAACACCACGCAACTGTCTTTATGGTTATGACTTCATCCAAAACGGTGTTGTGATGTGAAATTTTGCATAAAGTTGGTAAATATTTTGTATGTCTTTATTTGTAATTTAGACAAAGCAATGTAATATTAGTGTTACATTATTGATAACTAGTCTATACTAATAAAGGCAAAGCCTCACTCACTCACTCACTGACTCACTCACTCACTCACTGACTCATCACTAATTCTCCCAAATTCCGTGTAGGTAGAAGGCTGAAATTTGGCAGCCTCATTCCTTACAGCTTACTTACAAAATTGGGCAGGTTTCATTTCGAAATTCTTGCCTAATGGTCATAACTGGAAGGTATTTTCTCCATTAACTGTAATGGAGTTGAGCTGCAATGACGTGGGGGCGGAGTTTCGTGTGACATCATCACGCCTCCCACGTAATCACGTGAACTGACTGTCAACGCAGTCGGAAAACCAGGAAGACCTCCAAAAGCGCTTAAGAAAACATGCATTATATAATTGAGAAGGCAGCAAACAATAAGAAGCTGAGCGAGTGACATATACTACCATATTCATGAGTGCTGCTACCTGGAAAGAAAGTAAGGTGTAAACCTAAACTTTAAATTAAGTTCATAGACAGGCTACGCTGGCGTTTCACATGCCCACAGGTAATCGGGATACAGTTTAATGAGAGGACGAGGATATAAACGAGAGTTTTGATCATTTGTAACTAAGTTAAAATTGTAGGTGAAGGGGTGTGCTTATGCAAATTCCGAGAGACTGTGTTTGTGGGGATTGACAGTTATAAGGGATGGGGAGTCACGTCATCATCTCCCCTATTCATCTCATTTCAATCTCAGCTGAGCTCACTGTTAACTTCTGCTCTTCCGCAAGCAACTCGCAGACTGCCACCAAATGCTCACAGAAAAATCCACAAGTTAATACACACGCTCTCTCTAGAGTTTCTCCACACTGAATCCTCCAGGCACTACTTACAAAACGTTACATTGACAATCGTGTTACGTTATTTTTAAAATCTTTCCTTTTCTTAGCACAAGCACAGCTGAGAAGCTTCATGCATGTGCTCCATAAGCGTTAAAAATAATGAATTTAATCACACTTTGCATTACAAGCAAGGGAACTTTTGTCAATGCATGATTTCCTGGTACACCGATTACATTGATCAGCTGCATTTTACCCTCGCACCCCTTTGGTTTGAGAAGAAGTATGAAAAATATGAGGTTAACACAGAAAACAGATCACCAATTCAAGCTTTATGAATAATCGATTGCCATCAATAATTGTTTTGGTAAAGCCATCCTCCTTCCATTTTATAATTTTTCCGCCACTAGCCATGATTAAATGAATGGTAAAAAAGTAAGAGCGAAGCGAGGGTGACTTACTCAGGCAGGCATATATATGACAGCAACACTCATGACAATGTCAATCATGTTACGTTATTATTAAAATGTTTCCTTTTCTTTTTCATTACTTTAACACACTACTTCTCCGCTTGAGCGGGTATTTTGCTATATATATTAATATATGAATTACCTCCAAAGAGCGCTGAGACTTTTGATATCATGAACGTGTGTACAAAGGGGTCCCCTGCCCAGCAAAAGTCGAGCAGCCAGCGCGCGCAAGCTGTGCCGCCTTGAGACGCTGACTGCGCTTCTGCTTTAAGTCAAAGTGAGCACTTTAATTTTATTCATCCTCCCCGCGCTATAGCCCAGACAAGTGCAAACACAGGACCCTCTTTTCACACCACGGCAAAATAATATTAAGGTGATTCACACTTTCTTTTGCACGTACTACGATTATGAGGTCCTAAACTCGGATTATGAAGACACGCACACGAGTGGAGGAGTGACAGTGCCATCACAGCCTGATTAATGGCGGGACGCCTCACCAGTCTACACAAGACCCACGCGACTGTCCCAAAAGGCGATCATAACGTCCAGCGAACACATTCTCTATACTATATAAAAGAAAAAGGCAACTTTCCTTTCTTTACACCTTTTTTCCTTTTATGCCAAACCAAAGCCTTTCTCTCTTAACACTGCAGAGGACACAAAACTAATTTTCTTTAATTGCCGGTAAGGCACATTACCAGAGGCACAAATTTGAACGTTCACATAGAAAATGTAATTTCTATACCACAGCCGCGTAGCGCTTTTCAAAAGGGATCTACTACCGAGAGATGATCCATATACTGTACATTTTAGCTGCTGTTAGTTACTTACCTGTTGTGTTACACAGTCTTTAAAATGTAGTTTACCCGCAACCACTCCAGTAGTGATCAGTGTACCTGTACTTCTTGAAACGTTAATGTTTTACTGTTTAATAACTTATAGACTATATTTATTATTTTTCCCTTGCACTCAGTGACCAAAGCTATACACACACATATAGACACATACAAACATACACACAAGTATATGTATGTGTATATATATGTATGTATGTGCATATATATATGCACACACACACCCCTATCTAGATTATATATATATATATATACACACACACACACACACACACACACACACATACATACATACATATAATTTGTGTGTGTGTATACAGTATATGATGTAGATAGGTATGTATATATAAATATGTGTATATGTAGATATGTATATAGATATGTAGATATGAAGATATGTATGTGTATATATATATATATATATATATGTATGTGTGTGTGTGTGTGTGTGTGTATATATATATGACAGCACAATCCAAGCTGTGAGAAAACAGTAAAAGGAGGCGTGTCAGACGTTGTGGTACATTTTCTGATGCAGCTACTGAAAACAACTTCGTGGACGCTGCCACCAAATACACAAAACAATTACTTTGACAATCATGTTACATTATATTTAAAATGTTTCCTTTTCTTTTCATAACTTCTTTAACACATGACATCGCTCAAGCGGGTATTTTGCTATATATATATATATATCACAGCGACACTCATAACAGTGACAAAATAATTACATTAACAATCATGTTACGTTATTTTAAAATTTTTCCTTTTCTTTTTCGTACCTTCTTTAACACACTACTTCTCCTCCGGCGCAGGTATTCTGCTAGTATATATATATATGCCAGCAACACTCATGACAATGACAAATCAATTACATTGTCAATCATGTTACGTTAGTATTAAAATGTTCCTTTTCTTTTACTTCTCCGCTGCCAAGCGATATTTGATATATATATATATATATATATTGTGTTCCCGGCCGGGCCCAGGAGGACGTGAGGGGGGCTTGTGCCTCCTCCAGACCACAGGGGCGTCCGTCCTGGTTCTGTTGGGAGCCACAGGTCGAGGGCATGGAAGCCCTACCCTGTAGGGGCCCGTGGTCACGCCAGGCGGCGCCCGATGCCGGTTTATCCTGGTGGTCTTTGGCGGGGATGGAGCCCGGCGCGCTTGGAGGACCGGAGGGGCGTGTGCCCCCCCAGACCGGTGGGGGCGTCCGTTCTGGTATGCAGGGGGCCTCGGGTAGGGGGCTTTGAAGCCCAGCCCTGGGGACCTGTGGCCACCGCCAGGCGGCCCCAGTGCCTGTTTATCCCGGTGGAATTCCTGGTGTGGTGGAAGGGCCAGGGGAAGCGACCGGGAGACACGGACGGCTTCCGAGGCGCAGCCGGCACTTCGCCACACACAGGGTGTGGCCACCGCTAAGTCCCGGGAAGCAGCTGGAACCCGTCCGGGTTCATAGCCTCCTCCTCCAGTCAGCGGTGGACGCGGGAGGCAGTGTTGGCGGCTTGAGAGAGGACAGGAGGCGGCCAGGAAGGCACAAGAGACTGTGGGCCTGGAAATTGGGAAATCGGTGCAAGAAGGCACTGGGGTGCACGTGAGCAAAACTGTAAATAGTATTGTAAATAAACAGTGTGTGGGTGCAAAATATGTTGTCCGTCTGTCTGTGCCGGGGCCAGCGTTCACAATATATATATAGATAGATATGACAACAACTCTCATATCAATGACAATAAATCTCTCCACTAACCCATCGGTTTGAGGATGATACACCGAGGTCTTTAAATGCTTTATCTTCAGTAACTTGGCAGTCTCCTTGAGTCTCCGAGGTAAAGACGTCCCTTGGTCCGTCGGGACCTCTAGGAACACCCACCGCGCAAAGACTCCTACTAGTTCCTGTGCAATTATTTTAGAAGTGGCGAACGCCGGAACGGCTTCCGGGTATCGGGTTGCATAATCCACGAGGGCGAATATATATTTATGTCCTCGGGCTGAGGGTTCTAGGGTCCTACTATGTCGACCCCAATTCGGTCAAAGGGAACGTCAATCAGGGGAAGGGGGACCAGAGCAGCACGGTCCTTCCTGGGAATTTGCTGCATTTGACACTCCGGACAGGAAATGCAAAGCGCGAACCACCTCATTAATCCCGGCCAAAAAGCGGAGCTTGATTCGCTCCAGTGTCTCGAGATGGCCTCCCAAAAAGGAGGAAGTGTGCTAACTCGCAGACCTGCCCGGTAGGTTCGAGGAATAGCAACAACTTCCAGACCTTCCCTCATGTTCAGCGACCCGATAAAACAAATCATTATCAATGATGAGTGAGGTCCCTGTGGCATGGGCTGATGAGTCGTTGGCCGTTAACGAGGACCACTGCATTCTTTGCGTGTTGCAGAAAGTCGTCATTCCACTGTTCTCTTTGAAAGAAACGTCACTCTAAACTGAAGTGCAACTCAGAGAGCGGGTCGGTCTGACCTCAGGGGAGACTCTCCCTTGCCGCCAGGGCATGGGATGCT
>NW_024377002.1:0-7074 GCF_016835505.1 Polypterus senegalus | reverse complement strand
GGGAAAAAACTTTAACAGGTGGAATTTGACCAACAAGTTTCTAACGTTCCCAAGATCCATCCATCCATCTTTTCAACCCTGAATCCAACAGGGTCGGGTCTGTTGGCCAACTAGCCACACGGGGCCCAAGGCAGGAACAAACCCTGGCAGGGTGCCAGCCCACACTCAGGGCCCCAAGATCTTTTTAAATAATTTATTTTAAAGTAACCCCCAAGGATCTCCAAACACTTGTCAGTCACCTCATATTCACTTTAGAGGTTCAACTCCATCACTTTCTCCACACAGTGGGAATCAGCCGGGTTGCTCTCCTGTGGACTTTCTGAGTGCTGCTGTGTCTCTTTGTAATATGGAGGCCAACACTGAAGACAGTACTGCTGTGGGTCTCACCAGCGTGTTGTAAAGCCAACCTTAACCCCCCTTTGACATGCACTCCACACATCGGTCTCATATAAAACCTGCCATCTTAGTTTTCTTGATCACTTCTGTCCACTGTCTGGATGTAGATAGCGTTTAGCCACCAGGTCTTTTCTCATTACGTACTTTTAAGTTCGCCTTCCCATTGTGTACTCAGCAGATCATTAAACTTGGTGCTGGAGAACTGGGCCATTGTCATTCTTTGTCCTCATCTGGGATTCCAGGCCGAGAGAAGTCACTTTTAGCTTCAAACAATTGAAGTTCTTGTGGTTGAGGGTCCAGTACTGATGAACTCTAAAGATACTCTGATATGCTCATTATCCAAGTCATTTTGTTTGTTATGTTCATGAGGTCCACTGCAGTTTTCTTCCAGGGCTGATCAGTGAGTGTTGTGGATGTTAAGGCTCTTTTCTGTGCCCTTTTGAGTTTGTCACATGGCTGACATGGTGACTCTTCTTCTTGATTTTTATTGTATTTAGTGCTGTGCAGATCTCAGTGTTTAATGTCTCACCGTCAAACTCTAATGTGAACTCCTGATCAGCAGATTTACTTTTCATGATTCCTTTCTCTTGGCACCCTGGCAGATTTAGATGGTGACGCCAACTGTAAGCTGTGATTAAGGCCTCTGCCTGGAAGTAAACCAACTTCTTAATAAAGTTAATAAAGGAGAACCAGCTGGACGTCCTCAGTGTCCACTGGTGTTCACGTCCTCTGCTGTCCACCATTCTGTCTGCTATACTTCCCATAATTCCTGCACTTTCACATGCGTCTGTTATTTTACAAAGGTGCTCCAGTCCACAGAGGTTGTGTTTTGTGTTATCTTAATGACTCCGATATCTCCGTATCCACATGTAGTCAGCTGACTCTTCATCTGCTCATCTTCCTCCCTGTCTGATTTTCCACTACAATGAATTCTCCTGCTGCTCACAATGTGCCGGACTGACTTCAGTGAAGGCCTCACAGTTCAGATGTCTCCATCACTGATTCCTCATCCTGTGTAACTGACTTGTGTTTGAAGTTTCTTTTATTTTGTTCGTCTTCTTTAGGACTCCTTAACTTGTTCCTCCTGTCATCTCTCACATTAGAGCGCTGAAGTCTCAGGGACTGAACTTGAGGGCTTTATTTTGTTCTGCTGCTGCTTGTCTTTATAACAAAAATGGATTTCAGATATCTGAGAAATTAGGAATCTGCCATTGAGGATTCTGACTTGTCAAAAGCACATAAGCCAAGAAGGAATGGAATTTGTCATTTTAGGAGATAAAATGAAGGATGTGACTGTCTGTTCTCAAGTTCAATATGGAAATTAAAGATAAGGAGTTGACATTTAGGCCTCATCGAGCTCAGACTGCAGCACTGAGGCTGGCCATCTGTGTCATGGTGTCCATATTCACGGTCATCTACAGCTCACCATCACTGCTAGAACTGACAAGGTCGCGGTAATGTTAGAAATTAAATGAGTGCATGTGACAATCTAAATGTGCTAAGTGTGACAATGACACTCTGGAATCCTCCACACATTATGGACTTGTGACCAGGGGTAGGTGAGGTGGCACCTGGATGTAGGAAGGCACTAAATGTTCAAATAAGTGGACAACTGGGGTTTTTTTGGGGCGCTTTTTTATAAAAAAATTTTTCTTCTGAGAAAAATTGTTTGGGGTTTTTTCCCCCAAAAGAATAACCCTTTTTAATTTTCTTTTTTGGGAAAAAAGAAGGATTTCCCTTTTTTCTTGGGAAAAAAGTGGGTTAAAAATTTCCATCGACTCGCCACATGGGGGGGCCATTTTCTGGTGTCCCCCTTTCCCCATACCTTGGGGACAAAGCCCCGGGTTTTTAAAAAATTTTAAAAGGATTGAAAATTTAAAAATTTTGTTGCCAAACAAACCCCCAAACATTTGTAAAAAATTAAGGGGGGGGCCCCCGGGGGGGTGGGGCCCCCCATAAGGGGGTTTTCCCTTTAACCTTTTTTTTGGGGGGTTTCCCTTTGGGAAGGGGCCCCTTTTGGACCCCTTTTTTCCTTTCTAAGTCTTTTTTTTCGGGTTTTGTCCCTTAAACACTGTTTGGTTTCCCCCCTTTTTTTTCACCCCCCCCCTTTGGGGGCCTGTGTAGATTTTGTGCCCTTTTCCCTTTCACCCTTTACCCAAATAATACCTTAGGGAAAAGCTTCATAAGCCTTAAAAACCCCTTTTAATAAATATAAAAAATTAATTTTTTTTTAAAAAATAAAAAAATTTAAAATTTCACATGCTCAAGGTGCTCACAGAATCTCAGAAAAACAGGAGGTATCTGTAGCATTGGATCCAAATGATAACCACATAGAACACTAAAACAGATAAATACGGGATATACAAAGTATTAAATAGAATAAAAGAAAATAAAACAGAGTAAAATACAAATACAATACTAGAATAAAAGCCTGAACAGATAACCTAATCTGTGATATAACACACACACACACAGAGATTATCCTGAGCATCTGCACAGAGAGGTAAACTGACAGAGGAGTCGTGAAATGTCAGGTTCCGTTCAATGCCTTCCTGCTCAGATGGTTCTCAGTTGTATTTAAACACAATGAATGGAGTCAGCTGATCTCATTAATTTCGGGTGGTCATTCCAAAGTCAGGACGCTATACAGCTGAAGGCCCACAGAGTACAGGTTAGTGTGGGGGTACAACAAGATGGCCAGAATCAGAGGACCTTAATGGGTGATCAGGAGCAGAATGATGGAGAAGGTCACTGATGTAGTGTGCTGTGAGGCCAGTTAAAGCTTTTGTAGTTTAATAAGATCTTGCCTGAAGAAGGGGTCCAAGTTGCCTTGAAAGCTTGCATATTATAATCCTTTTAGTTAGCCAATAAAAGGTGTCATTTTGCTTACCGTATCTCTACATTCATAATGGCTAACACGGTACAACACCTAGTACTTTAAACATTGAAATAGAGTTGAGTGTCATCTTTATAAAAATGACAAAGCAGTCCATAACTATGAATGATATGGTCAGGGGAAGCAAAAGAAAGCAGAAGAGCAGCAGAGGGCTGAGGACAGAGCCCTGAGGAGCCCTAGTGTGCACTGAGCTAGACCTGCTGTCACCAAGACTAACAAACTCTTGCCTATCAGTCAGATGGACTTGAACCACTGGAGGGCAGTGCCAGAGACCCCAGCATGTTCTCCATTCTGGACAGTAGAATGTCATGTCTGGACCTGGAGTGTCAAATAGGCTGCCCGGAGGTCTAAAGCAGAGAATTACTGTGCTAGTTTGTCCAGAGTCTGCTGCCATAAGCAAATCATTAGTTACCTGAGGCAGAGCAGTTGATTGTGAGTCAATGTCACCTGCTTTGATGCAAAATGAAAGTGCAAAACAGGTGCACTGGAGAAGCAACAGCATGACAATCCCCAAAGGAAATGAATGCGCCACAGACAAAGGCCCTCTCCTTATCCTCCCTGACTGAATCTCTTGTCTAGTTTTGCATTTTTCTACTGGCCCTGTCACTACTGGTAAATATGAGACGGTACCTGCAGCCCATTCAAGTCACACAGGTAGTCCATCTCCTCCAGGATTGCACATCCATATGTGCTGATGTAAGAAGTTGTTGCTGTGCCTCCCAGCACAGCCCCAAGAGCATCGGGGAGCTATCAGGAGGTGGGCTGTTACACCAGGTGTGCTGGACAGGGCCATAGAAGGGCATCAACTCTTTTGGTGGTAGGTCAGTGATGGTCTAGGGAGGCATATCTTTGGAGGGTCGCGCGGACCTCCATGCAACCAGGCAACAGTACCCTGACTGCTTTTTAGGTGCAAGGATGAAATCCTCAGAGCCATTGTCAGACCTTACGCTGGTGCAATGGGCCTGGTTCCTCCAATGACCAGCCTTATATGCACAAAGTGTGTAGGTTCTTCCTGGATGACACAGGCATTGATGCCATTGAGAAGCCTGCACGTTCCTGACATGAATCCAATTGAGAACCAATGGGATGTTATGTATCAGTGCTTCAGATGCCGTCGGGTAGCACACGAGACTCTCAAGGAGCTCACTGATGCTCTGATCAGGTCTGGGAGGTGATCCACATACAGGAATGTAAAATCGGAGCAAGTGGAAGGAGGAAAAAAAGCCAAAGCAAAGTATGAGTTAAAAGTGAGGTTAGATTGTGAAAACTGTGACAAAATAAGGGACATTCTGCTCAGACTGTAGGTGGCGCTAATGAGACCAGTCCTGAAGTGCCTCTGTGAGTTCAGGGTCAGCCCACTGCAATAAAGACACAGCAGCAGTTGAAGACACCCAAGAGCATCATGGGACTGAAGGCCCTGTCCTACTGTGAGAGGCTCAGAGAATTAAATGTCTTCAGTCTGGCGCAGAGGACGCTACTTTGGGATCTCACAGCTTTTAAAGTGGATTTGGATGAGTTAGCAGACAAGTAAAGCAGTAGATGGCCAAAAGCTTGATGGATGTTTGTCTTACAGTGTGAGGTTAACTGTAGTTTAGAAGGAAAAAGCGAATTAGAAAGAATATGAAGGAATGTTACAGAATTAGGACAGACCTGAAATTCTGGAAATGACAAGAAAAGGGGTGACAACCTGCTGGGGTCCCATTTTAATGTGATGACCTGAAGGCTAGTTGTATTCTCCTAATGCAGTTCATCTTACATGTTGTCAAAATCAGGCTGAATGTAACTTGTCTACATCTTAAATTAAACCTACTGCAGACCTAAATACAAATGGGCTGAAGACCTTCTTCAGTTTGAGTCTAGCAGGGCCTGGTGAAATCGAACAAGAGAGCAAGTCAGGGAACTTTGACTGCAGCCATTGATGTGTTGTTATCAATGTAATGGAAGATCTGTAAGTCTGAGGTGTTTCCCTTGTGCTGCTAATCTGACTTCATCCAGCTTATATAAAAAATGTCCTTGTCACCTGGATCTGTGCTCATTTGGGTAGTTATGGCTGGAGAGCCCCTAAACCCCCTGACCTGCTGTCCACAGCTGACCCTCCTCTTTATAAAGCATGTTGGGACTGATTGGTTTTCCACCCTCTGCCCTGATCTAGTCTATGACAATCACCTCTTGTCCAGCTGTACTTTGGTCATGTTGTCCAGGTGTGACCCAGTGCTGAGTGTCCTCTGAGTGTCTTTTGCTCTCTTTCTGTGTCCTTCTGACCACCTATGTCTTAACTGTTTGTTCACAGCCGATGGGAGCTCTGGCCGGAAGTCGTGGTGAAATTATTGTGGAAGAGATTGATTTATAAATTGGAGACATATCAGACAGTCATCAGTGCTTTTTTATTCACATTTGATATGAACCTTCGGGACCTCCAAGATTGGCTTATTATTCTTTTTGTAATTTGTCACCTGACAGACTCTGCGTTTTTCTTAAAACAAAGACATTCAGTTCATTTGAGAGGAGGCAAAAAAAAAGGGGCCGGGGTGGGCCTGCAATCAACCACCACAAGATGCGTCTCCCAAACTGACCCGGGAATTAAAAAGGTCAGCAAAGAAAAAATCAAAAATCTGGACACCCAGAATTTCATTTTGTTTTTTAACTCTGTTCGTCACGGCGGTTGAAAACCGCACAGCACGGGGGTTGCTTTTTTTTCCTCGACTTGATTGTAATTATTGTTGTTCTTTTTTTTCCTTTTTCCATCGCTAGTGGTAGACTGTTCTGCGAAGGACAGGGGCCCTTATGTTGGGTTTTCAGGAAAACCCTTTTAAAACTGAATACCCCGTTAAGTGGGCCCAAATGGGGAAATGGACCTTCATGCTGCTCTTTTGCTCAGCTCAGTCTTTTCAGCCTCATTGGGTTCCCCAAAATTATTTGTGGCCCCATTTGCTTTTTATAACCCTAAACAAAAATTCAAGTTTTAGTAAAACCCGGGAGATTTCTACACCTTCTGAAAAAACATATTTAAGAAAGTGAATTCTGTTTTATGAACACGATTGGTTGTGGGCCTCTTCCTTGGGGCCCCGTCTTTACATTCCTGTGTCTCATGGTGGGGCAAACTGTTGGGGTTTGGCTTTTGAGTCAATCAAAGGTTTGGAGTTGATTATCAAAATTTCAAGAAATTTTTTCGTCATCTTCTGTCTCTTTAAGACTCAGGCTTTCCTTGGGTGGCTAAAAAGCAGAGAAAAAAAGACACAGCAAAGGGTCTGAGTTTGAGCTGTGGGTCTGACTTTCGGGTGACAGGAAAATGAGGCAAATGGCAGCAGGGTGGGCATCTGAACGGGCTGGGTTAGTGAGCTGAAATGAAAACAAAGGAGAAAAAAAAAAGAAGCGGGGAGACGCCATGTTAGGTCGCCGCACGAGGGGCCCCACAATCAGATCAAAGACCCCCTCGCTTGTGGCCTCACCCCCCGGGGGGGTTCGCTGCACTCTGCTTTTACCCCCAGAGGGTGGGAATGTCAGGGGTCCTTGAACTGACCACACAGTTACAGTAGTAGAATATTTTATTCCCCCCAGATGACCAGGACAGAAAAACTGCCCGGGCACTTCATTGTGTCAGACTGTCCAGAGGGGCTATGTTAGATTTTGAAGTGTCACTGTATATGAAATGTCCCAATCAAAGGGCAAATACCCCCGGCAGAAACATTTTGACCGATGCTTTAGGCCCACACTGGCAGTTTCCCTCACATTTTCTGAGGTCTTTTGGGTTTCCCTTTTTTTCCATCAATGGTTACAAAGGA
>NW_024377001.1:0-25000 GCF_016835505.1 Polypterus senegalus | reverse complement strand
CCTCTTCACATTTTCATTTCTGCCACATCCAACTTCTTCTCCTCTGCTCCCTTTACTGCTCATATCTCAGCTCCATACATCATTGTCATAAAAATCTTAACCTTTGCCTTAATTTTTCAATCACACAATGCTCATGATACCTTCTTCCAATTCTAATCGAGCTCAGATCTTGTCTGCTACTCCAACACTGTTGTTGTCTTAAGCCCACACTCCCTTTTACAGATGGTGGACAATCCTCACATTCTTCTTACATCGTCTTTTCAGTGTCTTGATGTGCCACTGCTCAGATAAAGGAGTATTGGAAAAATTCTCACTGCAGATTGGACGGCCCAGCACAGACTCTACTATAGAAGGCCCAGGAGAGGCGGTAGGTGGCTAAATGCCAGAGGTCACCAGGATTGTATTTGCGTCTATCTTTGGCTTTCTCTCGCCATAGATCAGCAATTAATGAATGGACAGATATTGCTAGCTTTAGTTTATATTAATCAGTTTCTGTTTTGTTGTCTCTGTGTTTTAACAAATCTGTATCTTTCTATATACTAATTCTGTAATTGGTAATTAATATAATCTATATGTGTGTTTTACCTGAAATTTTGTTCACAGTGCTCTTTGTCTGCACTCTGAAGATAGACAGAGAGAGAGAGAAAGGTTAGGAACACGCGCACCCATCACATGACAATAACTCTACAAAAATAAGTTGTAATTGTACTACCATGTATACTTCTCTGGTCCTCCTTTCTCTTTCGTACACTTCCAGACCTCCTGACGTGGTAATTTATTATAAGCCTTCTCCAAATCAATAAACACCATAAATGCATTCCTGTTTTTCTTGATCCTTCTCTATGGGCTATCTCAATGCAAAGACTGCCTCAGTTGTTTCTTTCCCTTATGTACAATCAAACTGCTCCTCCAGTAGCAGTAATCAGTATGATACATTATTATATGTTATAGGCTCCTTATTGTCTCCTGTGCGGAGTACAGTGAATTTTTTCCTTACCTGTGCTAAACAACATGCAACCCGTCACCACTCTGAATGGAACTGGCTGCAGCCTCACTGTAGAAGAGAGATCTTATCCCCCCGAAATCCAGAAGTATATTCTACCATGAAGCCTCTCTTCATTTCAGTATATTATATTACAGGTCAATCCAATTGCAGACGAACAGATTTCAGAACATTTTCTACCCCAGGGCCATATGACAACTGAACATTACTAAATAATAATTGACAGTGACCAATATAGCAGTCACTGAATTCACGTGTGTATTATACCTAAGTGCAATAATTACTTATTCTATTGTATTATATTGTACTGCATTATAATTTCATTATGTCCACTATATGTGAATGCACCTTTAGGACTGATACAATTTCATTGTAATAAGTTAAATGACAATAAAAAAACCTGAATCTGAAATTGTACTCTGACACAAATGGTACAACACTACAATCCATTTCAGCTGGGCTGCTTTTGGGCCAATTTTAAGAAATTGTTTTGGCTATAATAACAAATCATATCTGGCAAAAAAGCCTGTTTTCGCCACTTGAGAAGGCCTTCCCCTCGCCCAAACACTAACCTTAAGGTCAATAAAATAGGTCCCTGATATTAAGTTACTATTTTAGGGCTAAAATGATAACAGAAGTGTGAAACCTACTTATATACCTAATATTAATTATTGTGAAGCAACCAAGTAGCGTCCGATTTCTGAACAGGAGCCTTAATTTTTAATTACCTTTACCTTTGTTTGGTTTATTTTCAGTCATACTCTATTTTTAATGCATGTGGCCTCACTGGAAATGTTCTGGCAGACAACGTTTACAGGAACTATAAAAATGAACTCTTGGAACGATTCAATGCTATTTGCTTTAAGTAAAAGTATCAGTTAAATGATTAAACAATGGTACTTATGTGTTTTTGTAAACTTTGCCACCTCGCTTTACTGTTATGCCGTTGTTTGAAAAAAGGTTAAATTTCAACGCTCCATTCCAAGTTCTAAGAATACTGAGTCTTAATCAAATCAGTCACCTACCAAAGTCCAAGTTTACGTCGCGAGGCCTTGTTGTCAACTTGCTGTTTAACGGCACGCCGGCGCAACAACAGCAAACGCAGCCGCCGTCACCGCCAACCGCGGAGAAGCAGCGGTAACTCGAACTGCCCGCTCTCTGAAGAAGGCTTCTGATTGGCTAAAAACATGAAGATCTTTCAAATTAGGACCCGCCCTCTTTACCTTTTCAGGCGTGGTTCGCAAGAAGCAGCGAGTTCTGATTGGCTAAGGCGCAGAAGTCGCGTAACTCAGACTACAGAAACAACCCCTCCCCCACATCCCCACCTTCGCCGAGTCGCGAGCGCAAAATTCGATCGATCGCAGCGCAAGTGGCGGACTATCGGCATTGAATCCATCCGTGTAGAAGAAGTCGAGCTGAAATATTTACGAAGAAACTGGCAGCGGGAGACCTCGAGGGGGCGAGGTTACATTCATTAGATAAAAACGGATTTACTGGGCAGTTGCGCACTGACTTCGTGCGAGCAAAGAGCCGGCACCTTCTGATCATTTACATTTGAAGAAGGCGTCGTAGTTTCGTTTGGCGTCTGGCGTCTGTTTGAAACCTTGTGAACGTCGAGAGCCGCCCGCGAAGCGACTCAGGATGTTCAAGTGAACACGTCGCCCACATCATCACACGGAGCTCGGATAACGAGAAGCTATCTTGTATACTTTGATCTCATTGACGAAAAGAAGCCACAACGCCGGGGAACGACATGGTCCTCGGCGAGAGAGACGCCGCAACCCGGTTGACTACTGCGGCAGCCAGGGGAGACGTCAAAGAAGTGAGGAGGCTGCTTCAGGAGAGCTGCGTACATCCAGATATGAGGAATGAATTCGGAAGGACGGCACTGCAGGTAAAGGACTCCAGAGTACTTGGCGTGATGCTGCCTGTGGAGAAGCACGGCTGGCTGTCTACCCCTTTCTCCGCAAAGGGGAGCTGGGGAGCAGCCAGTCTGCTGTCGCAACGCCGCGGTTAGTCCTTGGGTGCCATGGTTTAAAAATCACCAGGCCATTTAAAACCCTAAACAGTGTCCTGGCAGGCGTCGGCGGTCGGGGTGGGTCTAATTTTAGCCTCTTAAGTGTCTTATTACCAACCATAAAGGGGACGGGGGGTGGGAAAGGGTAGAACACTACGACAAGGGGCGTTACCTTATGCAAATTTATAGTTTGCCTGAATAATAGACTCAGAAATATGCAAATCAGGCTGTTTGTTTCATCATAATACAGTGCTTAATATTTCCATTTGTGGCCTCCAGTAAAGAAACTCGCCTGGACGTTTTTTTTATTCGCGTCAAGGGTTAGAAATAACGCGACTGGGCGTGAAACCAAAGAGTATTAAGCCGCCCTCCTGCGGGAGTGGCGCGGTGGGGCGGCTCGGTCCAGGTATAAGCAAATATGCCATCGATTAAACGTTTGAAATTCAGATTATTTTAACAGTAACGTTCTTTATTCATTAATTATGGCGTATGCAACAAAGCGTCTCTCATCGGTGTATAACCGAACGTTCATGGACGTTTATCTGCGTAGTAAAGAACTAAAAAAAATCTACAATTGAAAGCATCAACACGATCACTAATGATTTTATCACTCAATTCTTAATGATTATAGTCTGTGCACATTTGGATGCCTTTAGCTCATTTGAATTCACTTCCTCTTTTAGGTTCTCCAATCCTTGATGTTTCAGGTAGCGAGCTTCACACTCTTCCTTTGTAGTTCGTATAGCTGTAGATGACATGTATAGATATAAATAAGACGACCCCATGTATCCCTCTGCTAGGCTGCTGCTTGACCTCACGGGTAACTTGATGGAGAAAAAAAACCAAAAAACATCCTAAGAAAGATAACATCTCGGTTAGAATCTAGAGCAAGGTTAAAGAATGAGGGTGCATAACCGGAAATCGGTTAATGCGGTTTTTAAAGATCCTATGCAGTCCTCACAAAAATAAAGATCACAGTTCTTCCAAACCCCAATGATTTTTAGATATAAAAGATACCCTTTTGGATTTTTGATATGCTTTGTTAGAACCATTTTATTAAGAAGAGACATACAACCTTTAATGGGATCATCCAGCAGGCATTATATTACATAGTCACTAATACTGTATTATGCAGAATTGCTTTATAAAGCAAATTAGATTACAGTATAATGCAGAGTGAATCTCTGGAGTGAAGTGAAAATAACACCAAGTAGATAAACACTGCACACTGTAAGCAAATCAATGGAAACTAGAATCTTGAAAGAAACTTTGAGGGTGCTGTGCAGTTGCACATATAATATAAATATGTACAAAAGAAGGTATGTCATACTTTGCATACAGTAGAAAAAACATTTCTGTGTTTGGCAGGTAGCGTGTAAGTTTACCTTTTATATAGTGACCTACTCTAATCAATATTCATATACTGTATAATAGTGATACATGCAGACCTACATGAATTCTGAACACATATCTACTGTGTCCCTGGGGGATTGTCAAAAGATGGGCTGGTGGGGACCGTGCTTTAATTGCAGTAAACCTTTAGTCGACTACTAAAGTTGCCACAAGGCTGCCGCTGCCTGTTTTTTTTTTTTAATTTCCAGAACATATTGTGCCATGTCATTTTAACTAAGACCAAAATCAAGGTTCTAGGCCCAGCAGTTCACAAGTAATCACTTGACAGATGGACATACATTAGTATTTTATATAAAGTATATATATATATATATATAACAACATCTGTAGCAGTTTCATACAAAGAATACAACTCAAAGTGCTTTAGAAGATGATTTGCTTTTTCTAGCAAATTTGTATTTGACAAATTAGAAACTGATAAGAATAAGAATGAATAAATTGTTTTGTGGAAGTCAATGTTCTTCTCCTAGCTTATGTTTAAATTCTTTTATTTGTTCTGTTTGTTTTTTATTGTTTAATTATCATCTGTTAGTATTGTTATTGCTTTTATTATTTGTCTTATGCATTTTGTGTCATATTTATTTATTTTCTGTGTATTTAGATTTGTTCTCTGATGTTCCCTGTATTTTTTTTGATGGTTCCCCATAGGCTGGGCCACCTGTCCATCACCATTGAAGTACTGTTTCAATGGATGCACAATCTCATGCACAAGCTAATTAAACTTATAATCATGGCATAGTCATAGTAGTCCACTTCAGATGCCCAGTCATTACTGTAGTATGTCCAAATAATGCAAGAGCATCAGATGTCATGTCGCTGATATAATGAGAAAGCAGATGTTTGCTTTCTAATTGTCTTACATTTCTAGACATGGTACTTTTTAGGCTTGTGGTTTTGAAAGAGGAAGCCTTTCTCAAGAGCCATTTAATTTAGTGAGCTCACAACCTTTCTAATTCCTTGACAGAAAAATAAGTTGGATAATATGGATATATTTACATTTCTGTGTATGTGAAAATAATTTGAATAGCAAAGAAAAGGTTTTGAGGATCCAGCCAGGTCTCACTTTTATTTGTTTTGGCAGTATAGGCTAAAAAGTGTATGTATCATTTTCTCATTTTCTGGCAGCTAACATCGGACACTATGTCATCTTCCACTCGGCCACTCTGATCCTCCTTTCTAGTTCATGGGCAGAGCCAGATTTGGTTTTAAAGATCATTTTTGGGATGGTGAGTTTGGGACGAGGGAGAATACAGGCAGACTACTTTTACTGTGCCAGCTTGATCCTGTTTAAGTGTGTTTGCGTGAGGGGTTGAAGTAGAATGGTGGACTGTCCATTGTTGTTACCTGCCATGAGCTCCTAATTGTCAGATGAGGTTCTATTAAGGCAGTTTGACAGTGGGTGTAGAGAAAAAATAAATATATATTGTTTAAATACCTGTAAGCTGTTTGCATATGCTAAGTAAATATGGTAAGCTTTTTCAGATAACAGTAATGTAGATGGCAACAAAGTATTAGTTTAGAAGCTTCTTTTTACAACAGATACAGTATTTTGCAAGTGATAACATTTTTAAGCAAAAAACCTTAAGGTCTTGCCCAGTTGCTCTTACTTTGGATGTGTGCAGGAGGTTAATGCTGCATAGAAGAGCATGAGCTGTTAGGTTGTCCATAAACAGACCATCACATTACTTTTTTGCACTTTTTGTAAGGTAAAATAGGCAACATCTCCAGCAAAAATACTGAAGGAAACCCAGTAGAACATCTGCCTTTCCAGCTATGCTTTGTGGTGCTGTGTGAAGATAAATGTGCAGTATTTTTGGACATGTTAGCAAAGCAGAACATAGTATAGTTTAGAGAAGTATGAAGGTATTGCATTGAATAATACAGTAAGTATATGTATATATGCAGTAGTTAATGGTATAATAGTAAAGAATGCCATTTATATATAGTCAGCTGTGCACAGATAATATTTCACACAGCTGTCCGTATTCTTTATGATTCCTTAGTTCACTTGATCCAAGGGTCAATAGTTTACATATGATGGCTCTTATACAGTCATCCCCTTTGTAATTAATTCTCATATATACTTGGTTTCAAACCTAATTTTGTTAAACCTGACTTGCTTGTATGGAATGTTGTTTGATTTAAAAAAAAAAAAATAGTAAAATGTTTTATAAAAAAAATTCTCATATGTTCAAATATTTAAAAAGACTACTAATCCCCACTCAGGCAATTTGGTAAGATAATGAGATGTACGGATGCTAAGTTTTCTGTGCTGTTGTGGAAAAAAGAGAAACTGTGAAAGATGGCTGTAGACTTGCTGTCTAAATAACAGTTGTGTGAGAAAGTAAAAATACTACTACTGTATGTATGAATGGCAACAACAACAACAATATGTATTTCTATAGCACATTTTCATACAAATGATGTAGCCTAAATTGCTTTACAGGATGAAGAAAGAGAAAATAGACAAAGTATAAAAAATAAAATTAGGCAATACTAATTAACATAGAATAAAAGTAAAGTCCGATGGCCAGGGAGGACAGAAAAAACAAAAAAAAAAACTCCAGACGGCTGGGGAAAAAAAACAAAACAAAATCTGCAGGGGTTCCGAGGCCAAGAGACCACCCAGCCCCCTCTAGGCATTCTACCTAACATCAATGACCTCAATCAGTCCTCATGGTATTCAGGGTACACATGGAAGAACATGATGATGACATTTAATCCGTCAATTTAGGGACAACACGATGCTTTGATGGGGTAGTAACTGGAAAAAGAACAGCAGAGAAATTAGGGGCATGATTCACACAGATGTAAAACACAGTCTCCTTTGTTTATTTTAAAAAAGAAAGCAGAAATTTTAAATTGTTTTTGATGTTCCATCAAGGGGCTGCTTGTTTCCTCAGCCTTTATTGGGTTGAGGGCAGTCCCTTGACGGAGATGGACAAGTGTCCCTGTGTCTTGGGGAATCACCCACAAATACATGGGACATAATAGAGCAAGCATAGACACACAGAAATTACAGCACAAAACAAATACAAAACACAGAATTATGCAAGTAATTAACATAAATAACAATATTAACACAAACAAATGAATCAATAACGAGCAAAAAGGACCTAAAAAGGAATTTGATCGCCAGTCAGGAGAGGAGCCCCGGCTCAAACATAACATTTGTTAAGCCTTGAACAAGGGATGATGGGGAGTGGAAATGTTAACCAAAGTCAAAGTTGGCACCAGAGATCTGTCTTATTGGTCATCACTACCACAACACTAATGAAGTCAGGAACTGGAAATACCAAATCACTTGGAATACACACACATTCATGAAAGATTGTTTTTTTGGAGATATCTGCAAACTCTAATAAAAGATCACTTTTTAAATCATTGCGTCGATGGCGTTAATTATGTGATTTCCAGAGACTCACTTTGTAGCAACTGACAGTGCATTGTAACAACAACTACTTAAATATGGCGGAGCATGAAAAATAATAAAATAAACAGAATGGGGGCATGTTTTAGTCGACTACTTGTGTGTAACTTGTGTTGTGTTACTTGTGTTCTGATCGCATCGGGTGTCTTTGTACTAACTTGAAATTGTGCTACATTATTCTGAACAATCATACTGTAAACTAATTTTCCTGTTTGGTATTACAGGGTCATTATAGGTGTTTAATTTAATGAAAAATAGATATTGAATATTGTATTTATTTATGTCTGGCATGTTATTTGTTTTGGCATATTCTAGTTATGCAGATGACTTCTAATTTAAAAAGCTGGGTTGTGGGGTCCTAGTGATCGTGCATTATTGGCGTTAGACTTTGCAAAGAAAGCAAGTTGAACTTGTCCCACTGAGGCCACCAATGCAGCTTCAGAACACCAGGGGTCTCTGCTGATTAGGGACTCCACCTCAAAGTAAGCAGATGCTTTGCTGGCTTACCGTGTTTTAGAATTTGATGGATGCTGCTATGTCGATTAGCTTGCTGCGTACAGGCAGCTGCTTGATGCCTCTCACATTTGCATTTTCTACTTTTTTTGAGTGCAGGTGATGATGTTTGGCAGTTCCAGTGTGGCCTTGGAGCTTCTGACACATGGGGCTACACCCAACGTTCAGGACAGTTTGGGCATCACCCCAGCACATGATGCAGCAAGAACCGGCTTTTTGGACACTCTCAAGGTATTGGTTGAACACGGTGCCTCTGTGAACCTGCCAGACAACACTGGGGCACTTCCTATACATTTAGCAATTCAAGAAGGGCATACCGATGTGATCCACTTCCTTGCTCCCCGATCTGATCTGAGGCACAGGGCTGCTGGAGGTAAATCTGCTCTAGATTTGGCCAGAGTTTCAGGCTTTCCAGATGTGGTAAGATTACTGGAGCAGCATCTGGAGCCCACTTTATAATGTACTGCCTCATTTTTGTGAGATGGTCAGAGTGAACTGGTCTCTCCAAGTAAGCAGTCAGAAGTAAGCCACAAACAGCAAAACTCTTTCTGACTGACTCTTTGCTGTATATGTGTCTGAGGAAAAAACACTTCCAGGAGAGGATCTTCGTTTATGCAATTTGAGTTGGTAAGGCATTACCGCTTTTACAGTTTTAAAAAGTTAACTATTTTGCATGTGTGTTTTCAATTCATTAAGTTATTTGGTATTTTAATAGGTTGGTATTATTTTATGAAAGGTTTTTTTTTTTTTAAAAACAACTTCTCAGAACTGCGGCATAGAAAACTGCACTCACATTTTAAGATTGCTGATCACACTTGGTCCAGTGGCCATGATGCAGTGAATGTATGCTTGTGATGCACTTGAAGGAAATGTACATGGTCACTAGAAAGGGACTTAAAAATGTTGAATCTCATAAAAAGAAAGCAAACCTAGATTTTTTTTTTTTTTTACAAAACATACAGAAGATCTCGTTTTGATCTCCCTCTAAAATGTCACACCTTAAAAGACCTCGATGTGCGCACTTAATGATGAGGGGAGGTTTGGGATTAGCACAGACTGTTTTGGGTTACAGGCTGCTGAATCTCCAACAGGAATGAATACTGGCACTCACCCTGCAAAAAAAAAAAAAAGTTTGGGATGGACAGCCCATGTGCCAGATTGTGCTCCAGTAAGTAAACAGTCGACTTGTCCTCCTTTAACATTTTTTTCTTTGATACATTCATATAAAAGATGTAAAGCTCAAACCATTTTAGAAAAGATATTTCTCCAAAAACACTGCAGTTACTTTATGACAGAAACACAGGTGGGGTGGAGTTGACCCGTGCGACTTCTTGTGAAGTTACTAATCACATCATTGCCAAGATCTTGTTTTGCATTATTTCTGAAAAAAGATCAAGTGTTTAAAAACAAAACCTTTTGAAATATGTCAGTTTTTCAATGACGCTGTTTATATTTGCTTACTGATACAATTTCCGCTGGGGCAAGTAACCTATTTAATTATTTATATATATTATTTTTATTGTTGGGTTAACCGAGAAACAAAAATGTATGAATTGAAATTACTTTTGTCATGCAGAGAATATTTAAGCAAATTTCTTTTTGTATTCACATGTATGTAACTATTCATGAAATGTGTTTTTAAAGTAAAGCACACGTTTTGGGCAATTTCTCTGCCCTTACCTAATGTTATGTGTTGTTCTCTTATCTTTGCAATGTATGTAGCTTGGAAAGGATTTCTCCATGTATGTACTTGTAGATATTTTAATAATCGTAATCCTACAAAGAAAGCACCGCCGTGCTTTAATGTGAAAATTGAATGCAGAAGAATCTCCAGTACTGTTCATAGATTTAAGCCTTTTTTTTTCCTGTGTAAAAGTGTTATAAATTTTTATTTTTTTAATCAATATGTGGATTATTTATGAAATTTCTCCTCTGCACTATATGTTGGTTTGAAGTGTTAAGCTGTATGTTTATTTATATGCACTGTAAGTAATTCACTAAAATGTGTTCTCAGTTTTACTGTTAATGGGTTTGACCCTGCATAGTAACTGTACCTCTCATAAGGTGCACTTCTTTATACTGATTATTTTTGTACTGTTAGCCATACACAACTGCATGAACTTTTCAAGTTTTTTAGCATTTACTTTTGAATATACTAAATCTGTGTATTCCGTTATTTAACATTTATGCACTACTTTCAAATGCACATGTTCACTGTCTGAATAAAAAGATGCTAAAATGCTTTGTGTACGCCAGACACATGAAGTGCAATGATGAGACACTTTCAGTTAAGGTGAAACCTAAATGTACTTGAAGTGTGTTAGTTCAAACTTTTTTATGTACTTCTTCCTACTGATTTATTCTATGTACTAAATTTTAGCTTATTTATAACTTTAATTTCTGATATGATTTCAACATTGAACATGAACAATGTAAAACAAATCAAATGATTCATTTTTAATGTTGGTCGTTTGCATATTTTAAGAGGCATTTTATTACAACAGCCTTGGTTCTGTGAGCTTATTTGAAAAAGGTAAAAATATGTATAATATGAATGTGAGAAATTGAATGTGTATTTGACTATAAATAAACCCGCTTAAAATAACTGTACAGTTGGTTTGTGAACAGGTTTTTATTTTTAGTTTCTGTACTGTACTGGTATGCCATATTGCTACTCTCCTTTCTGCAGGACCTTGACCCTTCTGATTACACTTTATCTTTCAAACCACGCTAACTCTGTCAAATCATCCTCTACGTCATTTAAACATCTCCTCCCTCCCCTGTATTAACTGCACACCAGGCTGCCATAAACAATTTGTTTATATTCAATTGACTGTATAATTTGTTTTCAAATCTTTTGAAACTTCTTTTTCATTTGTTGTTGGCCATTGAGTTATCCAAAAGAGAAATATACATTAAGTTTTTACCTCTGCCCTTCTTCAGAATTTAATCATTTCTTTTATGGTTCCTGATCCCATAGCAGAAGCATCAGATGCAAAACAGAAAGCCAGCTTGGACTATATGGCAGTGCACCTTCACGATGCAGTCACACACTCCCACACACACACACACATGCATACATACTCAACATGAACACGAGTCCAAACTCCACACACAAGAGCTAAAAATTACACTGGCAGCATTATCTCTGAACCCTTTGTGGTGAATCTGAAAATAAAAGAAAAAACTGTAAATATTCATTTGTTCACTGGATCTTTTTATTCCATCATAAAATCTCCAACAAAAATGTGAGCTTTGGGCACACAGAAGAAACCCAACTGTGGACTGAGTGTCAGTCTGCTGCACTCACTTGCTCATTCAGAAACTTAATTTCTGCATTAGAAGATGGGTGAATTGTAGGCCATGAAGGGATCCATATGGTCAGCAACAATACTCAAACAGGCTGTGACATTCAAGTGATGATTGATTGCTATTAATGGGTTCAAAATGTATCAAGAAAACATTCCCCACACCATTACACCACCACCAACCAGGACTGTTGACACAATAGGTGCACAGATTCATGCTGTATATGCTAAATGTGTACCCTGCTATATATGTGCCTCAGAATGGAGATTCATCAGACCAGACAACATTTTTCCAGTCTTTGACGTCCACATTTGGTTGAGTCTGTGCCTGGTGCAGCCTCATCTTTCTTTTCTTGGCAGACAGGAATTGGACTCGATGTGGTTGTCTGCTTTTATAGCTCATCTGCCTCAAGGTTTGATGTGTTGTGCGTTCTAAGATGCTTTTCTGCTCACCACACTTGTACAAAGAGACAATCTCAGATACTGTAACCTTTATCTTAGCTTGAACCAGACTGGCAAAGCTCCTCTGACCTCTCTTATCAACAAGGTACGGAAGCTTGCTGGATTTTTTATTTTTGCTTTTTTGTTTCTTGAACCATTCTGTTGTGCATAAAAATCCAGGGGAATTTGCAGTTAAAGAAGTACACTAAAGCACCTCTCTGGCACCAGCAATCAAGCCATGGTCATCATCAATGAGATCACGTTTTGGTGTTTGTTGTAAACATTAACTGAAACTTGCATCAGGATTTTATGCACAGGATTGCAGCCACATGGCTGGCTGATGAGATAACTGCATGGATACTCGGGTGTACAGGTGGTTCCTAATAATTTTCCAAGGAAGTGTATATTGGAGCCTTCAAGCAAATTATCTATAAGCTTTGTGAATTTAGTTAAAAACTCGAATCTCAGTTGGTAAACATTCATTTCATTCCTAAAAACACTAATACACAAAACAGCCCACTCAATCCATCAGAATAGTCTAGACAAGAGAGCCACTTAAAAGCATCGTTTTTTAAACCCCATATCCAGGTCGGGTGTTGTGCGGAGCACTGGACACAACATGTAAATTAAAACCACTGCGAGTCATTGGGCATACTGACTAACACACACCTTCACACAACGTCAGTTTAGAGTTTAAAACCTACAGGGACAACTCGCAAAATACACACTGTTACGGGGATCGAAATTCAAACCCGTTAGCGAGAGAGGAGCGCTAACCACTGCGTCACCGAGTAACCGCACACGAGACATATTGCCCGATTGATACATACAGTATAAGAGAATACAACGATAATGTTGAATCAAAAACAGCTTTCGTGAAGTACATCAATTCCATTTCTAATTTAATTTTTATTGTTGCGGTGGTGTTAGTTTACAGAAAGAGCACGGCGTAACAATAAAATTATCAACAAAGCACAGTCGTCAAACATAAACTTAATACAAATAAAATATGCTGTGAGCATAAAACGTATTAACATTAGATCATACACATTACAAATATATATTAAAAACAAGACTTCACCAATAATTGATGCAAATGTTCAGTGCTTATGCCAAGAATTAAATCTGTTGATGTAAAGTTGAACTTATTTTGATAATTAATTTAAGTTGGTGTCGTGGAGTACTTGAATCGGCTGCTTTTCATCTTCGGAACCTTGAATATGACACACGATGGAAAAAACTGGAATTGAGAATGTAGTGAGTGACTGCGAGGACGCTCTTCTTGCAGGGCGTGCTTATCAAATAGGGTTCGCTTTAAACTAAAAAAAACACACTAAGTGCGTTCTGTAAAATATTCAACGACTATGGCGACGTAAATTTGTTTTCACCAATATTATTCCAAAAGTCTTTCTGAATATTTCACACACCGTTCTCCTCGTTTCAAGCGCAGCCGGCCCCGAGGTGACCCAGACTGTTTATAATCGAAGATAACGCTCGGCGTCTTTAAAAAAAGAGGCGGGGACAACACGCTTACCTCCCACCATCCTGCCTTGTAATTGGCTGCTGCCTCGTAACCTTTGACATCACGTAGTCGCGGGGTCGTGACGCTTCACATGTGCGAAGAAACCTTAAAAGCCCTGCTACAGCGATGCCTGGCAAAGACGAGCTGAAAATCAACAAAAAGTTTGCACAACGTTACGAGAAGTACCGACAGAAGGAGGAACTGCAAAAACGTAAGAGCGCGTAATCGAGTCGAGTGACGTTCGTTTAAAAAAATCGAGAGTGCGAGCGGTGTGTACGGCGTGAGCCGAGGTGTTGTTTTTTCGTGTCTGTGGGGCGCTCATACCGACCCCGAGATTGGATTGAGGGTTCGGTAAGGCATTGCATGGATTCGTGCAACACAGAGGAAGGTTTCTGAGAAGCTCCGTTTTGAATTGCTGAGCAGGGCGCAAAGCTCCCAACCTTTACGAGACGACTGTTTGTTTGCTTTGCACATTCACATTTTTTGCTAATCGGATGATTTTATCCAAAGCGATTTACAAAAGAGGTCAACATAATCGAGTAAACATCAGTCTGGGGTACTCTTTGGGAACAAGTGCGACACGACAAGGTGACAAAATTGATCATCATACGTGAAGAGTTCAGCGCAAAATAGAAGCGAACCAAGAAGCTTATCATCTGCTAGACAGAAATGCACCAAACAAGAGTTTTCAAACACTTCTTAAACACATTGAAGGAGTCAGAATTGTGAGTGGAGGTGGGCAGCTCATTCCACAAGTAAGGCGTCACACATGAAAAGAAACTGATTTGAGATCACGCAGGGATGGCATTAGCAGACCTGAGTGGCCGAGGAATAGGCGAGGACCTCACAAGGTAGAGGTGCTGACCCATTGACTCCTCTGTGGTCAAGCTTCAGTGATTTGAACTGCCCCTACAGGTTGCTAGCATAATGATCTCAAGAGAGCAGTGGCATGTGCCCGCCTTGGCTGGCTGGATGGCATGCCGCTGCATTTTGAATCATCTACAGCAGCTTGGCGACCATATTGTGGCACTCCAGACAGCAGAGAGTTGCAGCAGTCCAGACGTGATAAGACCAAAGCCAACACCAGGAGGTGAGTTGCATACTCCATCAGATACGAAAGACAGCTGGTCACCGAGCACCACCTCAGGGTTATGCACCGACTTGGCAGATGTTGGCGATAATGAGCTGAGCTGATTAGAGATGGGGTGCTGCATAGACACACGGGCTGCAATAACGGAAAGGTCCATTTTTGCCTGGTTGAGCTCAGGATGGTGATCCTTCATGCAGGTAGCAATATCGGTGAGACACACACCGATTCTAATGGATACTGTGTGGTCCTCTGGAGGGTATTACATGTACTGCTGTGTATAATCTGCATAGCACTGGTAAGAAAAGCCAAGGGACTGGATGATGGTGCCTAGTGAGGAGGTGTATAGTTAAGAGGGTCTAGCACTAATCCTTGGGGACCCCTGTGCTTGCCTGATGCACCCTTGATCTCTCTTCACACCAGGGCACAGGGTTGGATCTGCCCAAGACATATTACTCTAACCACTTGAAAGCAGTCTTGGTGAATGCCACGGTCATAAAGGGTGGTTTGGAGGGTCTTCTAGTTGACCACTTGGAAGGCAGAGTAGAGATTTAGCAGGATAAGGACAGAAGACATGTAGGTAGTTCTAGTCTGGCATAACAGGTCAAAATTGGAATGTAGAATAACCCTTCTATTGTGGAGATCAGGAAAGATTTGCACTGCCATTTTGAAAAGTCACAAAAGGGGGAAAAAATCCCCCTCTCCCCTCAAATAAACCGATGTGTCAATAAGCCCATGTTGATTGTACATGTAGAAGCTCTGAGCCAGTTAGTAGTTCATAGCTATGTAAAAATTGGGCTAAGTGTTAGTCGGGTTGCAGAAACACAGTAGAGACTGCGAAGTTTGTTTCCACTTGTAAAGTGATAGATCAGAGAAAACAAGATTCAATATATCATTATTTATTTTTTTTTTTTATGCAAATCTGTCTAGTCAAGGGCACCAAACAGTACAGGTCAGTCATAAACAATGTGCAGTAAGACCACTACAGTACAGGCCACTGCTGCTGTCCTCTCCTTCCACCTGCTGCTTGTGCGTATGCAGCGGATCAGTGAACATTTTATGGAACTTTGCTTAGCAGCGACCTGTTTTGCCAGGGAGGCAGAAGAAGACATTGCAGGTGCCGCTTATATGCCGTGGATGGCCTCTTTGTATGTAGTAACATGTTTTATCTGAAGATGTTGCACTGTCATCCCAAGTAAACCCAACCCATTTCCAAATAGCCGAGCTAACCGTTCCTGTTCTGAACTCTTCGTCTTCTGATACTCGCTGCATTTTCTTTCCTCACGCTTATCACCACCTGGCAACGTGGGGTTAGTCGATGTGGCAGGGATTAAAAAGGAGTGATGGAGATTTTGGTGCTTCTATTTAATGCTTAGAAGAAATTGTGGAAGATTTTGATATTGGCGACTACATATTGATGTTTTTATTAAATATCAAATCCAGTAAATAGCCCATTCCTGTTGTGCATGTGAGCAAGACGTGTAGTGTATTGGCTTTTTGTTGAGGGTCAGTTCCTGCCTTGTACCCACCGGTGTTCGAATAGGCCCTGGCCCTTCTGCCTTGAATCAGATTAAGCACATTTAGAGAATATTATGGGGAACAGACTGAAGTGAACCTAGTAACTGTGTTTATAATTCAAAAGTAGTTGTCAGACCATTGGTGAATATTTTATACCAGTAACGGCACACTGCACGTTATACACTTGACTTGAGCGTTCCTACTTTTCATCCTCTTTATCATTCGTTTGCTCAGACGTTGATATGCTTTACTGCTTCCTGAGCAGCTCTTTTCTCCACCCTAGCGGCCCGCTGCTTCTCCTCTTTCGTCTGTATCTTTTTGAGTTAAAACTGATTAAGTTAGTTTTTGTGTTGCAATTACTTAGTACATTTTTTTTTTTTTAATTTGTCACTCAAGCTGGCACTTAAGTCTTCAATCTGCCTCAAGAATGGTTAAAGATATGAAGAGGTAAGGGAAGTGACCGCGAAGGTGGTAGGGAATGAGAACGGCGCTCGAATCCGTGTGCCGCATGGCCACCCTGCTGTGCGCTGCCAAGAGTTGATTCTACAATTAAAGAAAAGAGTAATGGCAGATAGTAGACGTCACGTAGTGCATGTGTACCAAATTTCAGGTCAATAGGTGAAATGGTTTGCGAGCTGCAGTTGACTGAAAATCCTGGAGAGACAAATGAACCGCCACGCTTGCGTATTATATAAGAAGTTCGTGTTTTCCCCAAAGAAAGCAAAAAGAGGTTTAGATCAAAAAACAAGAATGTGCAATACCAGATTAGTCATACGCGGTGTGTCGTAACAGTTAAGGAACTGAGCTGCAAATAAACCCCTTGACAGCCTGCACAGCCCCTGCTTCTTGTTAACCATGTCGGACATTTAGCCTGCCCGAGCTCTAAGACATGTTAATGCTCCTCAACACTTGTGACGTGCACCTGTAGGTGGCATTGGGTGGTGCTGGTTATAAGAAGGTTTTGTCAAAAATAAAAGTTGGACATCTGTTAGATCAAGGGTAGGCGATGTCAGTCCTGGAGGGCCACAGTGGCTACAGGGTTTTGCTCCAACCCTGTTTCTTAATGAGAAGTCAATTATTGCTGATGAAGCACTTCCTGCTCAAGGGGACATTTATTCATTTATTTATTTATTTATTCTGCTTCATTTTAGTGGTCTTGCTTGTTAAGGTCCCCCACCCTCAATTGCTTTTTTCAGTCTTAAACAGCTGAATTCACTATTTTAACGGTTCTTTATTAGCAATAAGATACAAATGACAAAGCAGCCAGCAGTTCTCCATCTAACTTGTTTCCATGTACTGGACAGACAAACAGACGGCCATGGTAGCGTATTATATGAGAAGAAGGTGAGGATTGGCTTTCCAGTTTGTGGGGGCAAGAAACCATACGATAAGAGCTTCTCTTTTGGATAAACTGACTTCTGGGAGTCCGCATTTACACTGTGTGCACAATTATTAGGCAAGTTGTATTTTTGAGGATTAATTTTAATATGGAACAAACACAGTGCTATCAGTCAATCCAAAATGTTAATAAACCTGAAACCTGAATGTTTCACAACGGAAATGTGAGTGTGAACATCATCAGGGGAATACATATGTGCGCACAATTATTAGGCAACTATTAGTGTGCAGATTTATTATGCAACTAAAGGAAAAATGAAAATTTTCCCATCTCACTTGTTTATTTTCATCTGTTATAGTGAGAATAATAAACAAACACCTCAAAATTTACAAATAAACATCTCTGACATTTCAAAAAAAATCAATCAATCAATCAATGACCAATATCGCCACCCTTCTTTCCAATAACAGTCATAAGCCTTTCCATTCATGGAGTCGGTCAGTTTCTTGATCTGTTGACGATCAGCTTTTTGTGGAGCAGTGACTACAGCCTCCCAGACACTCTTCAGAGAGGTGTATTGTTTTTCTCCCCCGTAAATCTAGCGTTTAAGAAGTGCCCACAAGTTCTCGATAGGGTTTAGGTCAGATGAGGAAGGGGGGGCCATGTCATTATTCCTTCATCTTTAAGGCCTTTACTGGCTGGCCACGCAGTGGAGAACTTCGATGCAAGTGATGGAGCATTGGCCTGCATAAAAATCATGGTCTTCTTCCTGTATCACTGTTTGAAGAAAGTGTCTTCGAAAAACTGGCAGTAGGTTTGGGAGTTGATTTTGAGTTCATCTTCAATGCAAAAGGTCCAACTAGCTCATCTTTAAAAATACCAGCTCATACCAGTACCCCACCTCCACGTTGGAGTGGAGCTCTGTGCCATTACTGATCCACAGGTCCATCCATCTGGTCCATCAAGAGTCACTCTCATCTCATCGGTCCATAAAACCTTTGAAAAAATCTGTCTTCAGATATTTCTTGGCCCAGTTTTGACGTTTCAACTTATGTTTCTTGTTCAGTGGTGGTTGGGTTTCAGCCCTCCTTACCTTGGCCATGTCTTTGAGCACTGAACACCTTGTACTTCTGGGCACTCCAGGTAGGTTGCAGCTCTGGAATATGAAAGTACTGGAGGATAATGGGTTCCTGGTAGCTTCACGTTTGATTCTTCTCAAATCTTTGGCAGCTAATTTGCGTCTTTTGTTCTCAACACGTTTCTTGCGACCCTGTTGACTATTTGCAACAAAATGTTTGATGGTTCTGTGATCACACACCAATATCTTAGCAATTCCAAAAGTGCTGCATCCCTCTGAAAGACTTTTTACAATTTTTGACTTTTCAGAGTCAGTTAAATCTCTTTTTTGGCCCATTTTGCCCGAGGAAAACTAGCTGCCTAATAATTCTGCACACCTTGATATAGGGTGTTGATCTCCTTAGGCCACACCCTCCCTCATTACACAAATACACATCACCTGACGTGCTTAAATCCAATAAGCATTCAAGTTAATACAGCTTGGAGTTGGAATATACGCATTAAAAATGATGATATGGTCAAAATACTCACTTGCCTAATAATTGTGCACACAGTGTATAACTACATGATAAATTGGGGTGTTGTATGCACAGCAAGTGACACTGGAGCAGGTTATACGTGTTGTCAGGTCCAGCGTCCAGATTGTTTCCTGATGTCAAGCCAGTGTGATGGCTCATTAAGAATAGGCCAGTAAAGCAGATCTGCTCACTGAACATCACATGGCACATTTTAGGGGTCAAATGCTGGCTTTTAAGTCATTCTTCACTGTGAATACCCACATTAAGAAGATAGCAGTATGCATAATGTGTTCTGTTTTGCTTGAGTAATAATAATTATTGTATAAGTTTAGTCCTCTAAGAGCCCTGCCTGACTGGAAGCTAAATCTGGAAAGGCCTGTATTGTCCTGGGGAAATTTATTCAGTCATGTTAGTCTTAAAGCCAAATCATTATCCTGCTGTTTTTGATGCTTAACTTGGTGTGTGATGTGTATTTTTTTTTTTTCTTTTTGAATTTTTTTCAAGAATGCATCAAAGCAGTGACCAGGTGTATTCGTTTGGTTTGATGTGTCCCTGAAACAAAAGTACTTTGCAGTAGTCAAAAAATGTTTTAAATGTTTGCCTTCTGTAATTGGTCCTTGCTCATTCAAGTTGCTCCTTTTAAAAGAAACTTACCAGTTTTTATATAATGAAAGTACAGACAACGAAACAGTAAATAATTGAGGGGTGGCTGATGCAAAAATGGTCAATTATCTGTGCCGGCCCAGAATTTACGTAACTGCAACTGGTGGAAATAAAACGGGTTTCATGTAGTAGCCTGTAAGTATAAGCTGACTCGGCTGTGGCACGTCGCATTAAATTAAGTGTTAGGCATTCAAGATGGAGAACAGGAAACCTTTTCACGCAGGGTATTGAGGGCATCTGAAATAAACTACCCAGTGATTTGTTTTAAGAGTTTACTGTGACGTTTATAACTTGTCTGGATCAGATATTGACAAACTGAAAGGCCAGCTCATTTGTAAAATGTCTATTTGACAAAGACATTTTAGGGATATCAACATGGAATGGGGGACAGTGGCATCATGGGGCACAGAGGTATTCCTAGACCATCGTACCATTTCAAAAACGTTCAGTCTGCAGTCCTGCCCAGTGGCACTTTTCAGAATATTGGCCTTGCAGCCAGTCGGCATGGGCCAGCTTTCTGTTGTCAAGAGAAAGAACACTTTTTGTTCTTCAGTGTGACTTAATGCTTCTTTACTGCAGTGCTGCAAGATGATCACTTATTTTAATTTATTTTACAGTTACATTATTATTCCTATTAATTATTGTGTATTTATAATATTAATCTGTATTTTCTTATTTGTATGACTGGCCTCACAGTCCTAAGCTGTTTTTTTTCCCCCCGTGTACCCAGTTCTGCCACTGGCCCCTGTGATCCCAAGCTGGATTACAGAGACCTCTAAGAATGGGTTTGCTAGGTTTTGAAGGCCTGCCGTATACTGGCGGCTCGTTCATGTTGTGTGTGCTTGATGGTGTATCTCGGTCTTCTCTTAACACATTTTTAAATGTAATACAGTGCTGTAGGTCCCAAGGAAGTGGACTCCTAACCACAAAATTGCCAGTCTAGTTGTCGCCTCTGACCACTGCGAAAAAAATACATGGAAACAGATGTGCAGCGTATCTGTGCTTGTCTAGTGCCTCGGGATGCTGTTTGTTATACGTCGAGTGGTGCTTTATAAAATAATGGTGTCCATAAACGGCATCTCTTGGATTGTTTTCCTAATGTGTGCTGAAGATCATACTTTGGTATTGTCTGGTGTGTGTTTGTATGTGCCGTGATGTACTGGCCGCTCTGGTTCACGGTTCAGGATGGGCTTAATGACCTTGATCTTTGGGGATTGCGTTTGGAACATGGGCATGTTGAGCTGCATAACATTGTAGAAGTCCTTCTTGAGGTGATTTTGTAACAGTTCAGCCCACCACGCTGACCCGGGACAATCGTCGCCTCTAACCTGTCCTACTTTTGCAGTAGATGATAAAAAGGATAGGCCAATATCACAGCCTGTAGGGCCCCCCGTACACACCTTTTTGTGAGTGATCAGTCCTCAAATAAGGCTTGTACGGGGGGCTCTACAGAGTATGATATTGGCCTGTTCTTTTTATCATCTGCCGCAGAGTAGGACAGATTAGCGGTAACGATCATCCCAGGTCAGCGTGGTGGGCTGAACTGTGCTCTTAGGATCAGTGCAGTAGACATCTTGAGATTCCCCGTTCTTTGACTAAACATACCTAGGGTTATAAGGAGTGCGCCTTCGGTGCCTCTAGAGCAGGAGGCCGCCAGCCCGAATGTATCGCTGTGTGAGGACCCAGTAGTGTGAAGCCACCACTTCACCGTGAGGACTTTAGAAGCTCCAGGACTTCGTCTCATGGCCCTGACAGATGCTGATCTGTTTTGTTCAATCTCCCCCATCTTCTTCTTGGCTGTCCTCGGTCCCTTTTAAATGGTGTGCTTTATGGAAATTGCTCCCTGAAAAAAAAAAGGCAACCAGATGTCCCACCTCTGGGGACATTGCTGTCAATCTCAGTCTGTAAGTACAATCTCCACGAACTCCGATCGACAGCAGAACATACTGTAGATTTATGTGGCAGTGACTACAATTTTTCACAATGAATGCCAGCAAGAAGACTATTTTACTGCATTAATAGTAATTGTAACACAGGAGGCTACTTCGTCATCGTAAAGGGCACTAATTAGACTCCAAACTGAATTGGGAAAGATCTGCATTGTCCTCGCTGTAGCCTGCTACTCTGCTAGGAAAAATGAATGCATTTCCATATTAATATACAGTCAAGATTGCCTTCAAGCCAAGTCCATTATCCTTATAGTTGTCAGATGCTGCTCACTGTTACTTTTATGTAATTTATCCTTGAAACAAAGGTAATAAGAAATGGTTAAAAAACAATGTAAATGTTTACCTGCTGTAATTCAGTCAGTCGTCATCATTCTGGCTGTCAGATTAAACCGAAACCTAGCTGCAATTTGTGTGGTAGACCTTTAGGGTCTTTCAAAACTCAATTTGGTGTCATTTTGGAGAAACGGGATAAATGGGTTTGAAAGTGTCTTGGTCTGACAGGCCTCTTGTCAAGACTGTTCTGATTTCAGTTAAAGTCACAAAAGAGCATTGCAGTTACAAATGGATATCGTTCACTTAACAGCAAATGGAAAAGATTATAAATGGATTAATAAACTGTCAGGGTGACTTCCTGATACAGCTGTAGGTATCAGTATTGTGACGCTATACAGAAACAGGAGGAACGCAATCACTGCCCAGGGAAGTCGTTCAGGCTTTGTTTCAGAGTCTGGTAAAGTACCATTACCTAATGTTTACTTCTGTGTTTTAAGAATTTGTACAATAATATCAAAGTATCTTTGATCTACCTGGCATTTTGATATGCGTGTCTTCCTTGAGCAAAAAGGGGCCCGTAACTTTTGGGAACTAGATGATGCATGTCTGGCATCAAATGTTGCACCTGTCCTGGAATAATGAGCATCCTGTTTAGATGGCCTGCTCCTCTCGGCCTGTATTATTCGAATAATATGTGTATTTGTTGGATTGTGTACTTTTTCATTTATTTGCATTACTCCACTTCTGTTTACTGCAGATTTTAAGTGTCCAGTATGGGTGTACTGCCTCTTTTTTTTAAGCAGAAATCCTTTAAGTGCATTTTGTGGCCATAGTGGGTAGCACAGGGCCTTGTTTAATATGAAAATTTGAATTTAACTCCACGAATAGTGAAGGAGGCTGTCATTCTGAATGAGTATGGGTATTCTTTGGTAATTGCTCGTACTGGGCTCCCATTGAACTTTTGGCCCTTCAAAATAGCTGTCCAGTTTGGAAGGATCAGGATCCACACTTGAAAGTGGTGGACAAATAATTCTGTTAATTTATGAAAAGGCTAGAGAAGTGTTTCAAGTTTTATGACACTCCTTGTAGGTTCGATGGATTTGGGAATGCAAGTACTGGTGAACTGTCGGGGTATGTTGTTCCTGTATTGCTAACCACTTTCCCACCAATTTGTTACAGTGAAGGACCGCTATGGTGACAGTGGGGATGAGCCAGACACCTCTGAATCGGAGGAAGAAGAGGACAGTGAAGTGGTAAGGATTTAATGAAGTCTTATTTAAACACTCTTATGTAAATCAGTTGAAGTTCATGTTTTAATAATCTAATTCATCATGGCTAGAAATCTTATTAAAATACCACTACAGGCTGCTGCTTTTTATCTGCGTACTGCTTGTGGGTACGTTCAAATACTGTAAGTATCGATTGTGTCATTTTTTTCTAATATGTGCACAGCAGGTTAGTGCATTTATTGTCTACGATGAGCATTCACCTCCTTGGAAGTTTTCACTTTGATGAACAGAAGAAGACGACTCTTTATCATCTGTGTTAAAAAAGCCAATTTTAATCTGTGGTGATTCAATGTTTTAAGTTAGTAAAAAGAGGATTTAAAAGGAGGCGATTTCTTTTTATAGGCTTTAGAGTCCTGGTGCTTTCTGTCTTGCTATATGGTTGTGAGACATGGACGCTATCCAGTGACCTGAGATGAAGACTGGACTCCCTTGGTACTGTGCCTCTCTGGAAAATCCTTGGGTACCATTGGTTTGACTTTGTGTTGCTCATGGAGTCCCAAATGAGGAGCATTACCTGCATTGTGACGGAGTGTCCGTTACAGCACCATGGCCATGTGGCACGTTTACCCGATGGTGATCCGGCTCGCAAGATCCTCATTGTTGGGGACCGGAGTGGCTGGACCAGGCCAAGGGGTCACCCACGCAACACCTGGCTGCAGCAGATAGAGGGTCATTTCCGGACGGTGGGACTGGACCACGTGTCTTCCTGGGGGGTTGTAAACCGGGATCCCGAATTTTGTCGTGTAGTGGGTGCGGCAACGTGCTGTACCAGTGCCTGCTCCCCAAGTTGACTTGCTCTGTACTTTAGGCCATTCTTCTTGATTATTGTCAGAGTGGCTGTGAGTCTATTATGTTAATATCCACACTACTAATGGGTTTGCCCTTGTGATGTTACTGGTTCTGGCTGATACATAATTAATAAATATTTGATATTCTGTAAATATCTTTGTTCTTTTTAAATTCTACTGATTTTAGAGTTAACTATTTTCACTGCTCTGTTCTCCGTGTTTTGTCTGCTGTGCCTTTCCACCCTGTACTGTATTGTTGCTGCTTCTTTCTGCACCATTGGGGGTGGCAACAAAGGCTTTTTGCTGTACTGTAAGGGATAATGACAAAACCTTAAATTGAGTACTGTACACCTCTCTTCTTTTTCTAGGAGATTGATCCCAAGGTGGAAAGAGATTTCTATAGGACATTGTCCTTGCTGAAACAGAAGGACCCAAGAATTTATGAGCGAGACTGTACATTTTACAATGACGAAGGTATGTCGATAGAAGTATTTCCTTTCTTCGCATTCTTCGGGACCATTCTCTAGAGAATATTCTGACGTGCAGGGTGAGAGAGACGCTTGAGTTTCTGCTTGGGATTAAACTTGTTTATAAGAATATATGAAAATATTTTTAAAGTTCGCTAGAAATACAGCTGAAAATATTGTCCAGTGTTGTACAATTTGTAGAGGAGGACGTTTACATGTAGCTGAACTGCAAATTGATTGACAAAGTAAATGCTAAAGTGAAATCCTTTTTTTATTTCAGAGCTGCCATCAACAAGTACAAAGAGCTCCACTAAGCAAAAAGTGGAAGAACAGTCCATGTTTCTGAAGGACTATGAGAGGAAGGTTATTTTGGAAAAGGGGGGGT